>NC_142745.1:17765000-17948333 GCF_051943395.1 Hippocampus bargibanti
GCCGAGCCGTATCGTCGGAATAAGGCTGGGAGGCATTTTGCAGGTGAAAGGGGTCAGATGACTGACAGCGCCACGGGTGATAAAAGAAACAATGTCTGGCCAGAAGGGGGCACCAGCTAAAAACCATTCTGACGATGTCTAGTTCGGTGTTTGTGATCTGACTCCGACTTTAAGTTTGGATGAATGACAGCAAAAAGAGTCACGTTGCAGTTGAGGAGCGGCTTTATTGCCAACGGAAGCAGCTGATCGTGGGGTGGCTTCGTTGCAAATCCGTTTAGCGCCAACACGGCTGCAGGAAACAACTTTGAGTTCCTCGCTATATTCTATATAGGTGTAATATTTTATGACGATCAACTATATTGCAATTTTATGGAGCGCCTAAGGTGAAGGGGGAAAAAGTTAGATTAATTCATTTTTTATTATTTTTTTTTTTATTTGTATTTTTTATTTTTTGCAAGGGAAATATATATTTTTTAATGTATGTCCAGCTCAGTTTGACACTTGTAGCTTGAGTGAGATGAAAACACACCATCTTTCGTTGTATTTAACTGGGGGATGACCGAATGACTCAATAAATAAATAAATAAATAAATAAATAAATAAATACATACATACATACATACATACATACATACACGCACATTCAACTAACTAACACGCACACACACACACATACATACATACATACATACATACATACATACATACATACATACATACACACATACACATACATCACACACTACGTACACACACACACACACACACGCAGGCACGCACGCACGCACACACACACACACACACACACACACACAACATACATACATACATACTACATAACATCACACACACATCCACACAAACCCACACACACACACACAAACACACGCAAGCGCGAACACACACGGAACGCACGCGTCACACACCATACACACATACAGCATATATATACATACATACATACATACATACATACATACATACATACATACATACATACATACATACATACATACATACATACATACATACATACATACATACATACATACATACATAAATCCAGCTTTGTGAAGAGTTGTTTTTCCTTCTATATAATCTCAGTAAAGTGTAAAATTGCAATATAGATAATAGTCATAAAATATTGCACTTATATTAAAAAAAAACAACAAAATTTCCCGAATGCACACACTTCCCACCATAAAATGTTCTAAGATTGCAGTTTAAACTCTTAATTGAAAATTGAATGTCTTTTTGGGATCGGATTTGAGGTAACGGTTGATCTATGCCTTCTTCCTGGAACTTTGGCCTGAGCAGTATAGGGGCAGGGAAGTCATTATCATTACACGTAATAACTCGAGCGGCTATTCGTATAAGGGCGAATCCCAAAGGATGACACAACTGTAGCATGAACATCATTATCAGTACTGTATAAGGCTCCCTTGTGTGAAAATCCGCCCCCAGAAATAGAAAGGAAGCAGCAAGAGGGTAGATTCTGGTTGAATGTTCTGTGTAGTATGTGCTCTGGATCCGGCAATACAAACTATACCAAGGATGGATGCACGCTTATCAGAACTAGCGTCTTAATGAAGGGGTTCGTTACATGTAATTACTGCCAATCCGGTGGTGGATTGAGCGCTACGTTCTGACCTTCCCGATATTGAACAACCTGGGCAAGTTGTCAAAGAGACAAATCATCATGAGATATATGCATGCATATAATAAACTGTGATATTGACGCTTAGCGCCTACTACTTGAAGACAGCTGGGATAGGTTCCAGCACACCTCGCGACCCATGTGACGACCCATCCATCCATGCATCCATGAAGGATGGATGGATGGATGGATGGATGGATGGATGGATGGATGGATGGATGGATGGATGGATGGATGGATGGATGGATGGATTGGAGTATGGATGGACGTTTTTTGTTGTGTGTTGTCTTTTGGCCCCGTGTACAAAATGTTGCATCAAGCATTGGTTAATTTTAGAACCAACTGAGTTGAGAACATTGAAACAGAGCCGTCCAAAGACGCGCTAGGCCTGCATGGGTCGAGAGTGTGCATGGGAAGAGACTGATGCTATGTTTAATTGGCTCAACTCGCCCCCTTACCAATACCCCCACCCTCCACACATCTGATTGCATGCAGAAACACGGGCGGATGAAATAGAAGCAGGAGACACGCCTAGCCGGAGAATCTGGGATGACAAAGGAGGGAAGACCGTAGCTCATTAACAGCAGCCGCTTGGACTGCTCCCAGGACTCAGCTGAGGGAGCCAACTCGATCTATTACCAAGGAAGAGAGGCAGTTCTAAGGGGCATGACCATCTGGAACACACGTTCACAAGTTTTTCCTAAACTGCATTTGAATGTGAGGCAAAAAGTGGACTATGTCAAGCGGGTTGACAATTCAGTGACACAGAAGTCAGTGCGTGTTGGCATGAATGGTCGAAAACATTCCCGGAATGGATCCAAATCGGTCCGAAAGATTGCCTCTTGCAACTGGATAACTGTTTCAAAACAAAGGCAAAGAAATATGGCATTGTTATTTTCCGCCTGTCAGTCAGCCTACCGGTGTTGTCAAAATGGAGTCTCCAGCAATGAGATGACACTCGTCAAAAGGACAAATGGCAAGGTATGAAAAATGGATATACGGCAGGAAATAGACTCCTGGTCCAATATAGTCACGCTGACCATCTGACATGCGCGCTAGGATTCCAAATTATAGCCGAAATACGTATTCACTCAATTGCCACAAAACCAGCGGAAGCCGTAAAAAGTTTGTCTTGTTTAAGGAAAACATCCAGAACAAAAATAATGAGAAGACACACACGGAATAATGACGAGCCCCGGGGGTGATCTGCTTTCAGTCTCATTTTTCTTTTGTCATTCAAATTATTTATGCAAGATAGACAGCTGCACGGGCCGACTGTTGGTTTTTCATTGAATTAACAACGACAAAAAGATAATAAAATAAATAAAGAACGTACGCAACCACACCGGGTTCCCTTCTGAAAGCACATACATCGACGGCAATCAAGGAACGACACAAGGTCTTACATTTCGAATAACCCCTGGTGCATTATCGGCACTTATTTACAGTGTAAGCGCAGCTCATTAATTTTTAAACGAGCCCTTAAAGTCTGTGACGGGCAAAGTTGGCAGCAAAAGCAAAAGCAAAAGCGTGGGCTGCCGATTTTTGTTGTTGTTGTTGTTTCCAGTCATGATATGAAATCGAGTAATGTAATGCGCTGAGAAAAGTGCTAGCCAATGCATTATTAATGAACCGATGTTGTAATACGAAAAAGGTCATGGCCTCCGTCTCGACACAAGAGTGTTTTTTTCAGTTCACCGCATGACGGTCACGTTGGAGATAAAATTAATGTTGACTTAGAAAGAGCCACGCAAACTGCTGAGACGGCAGAGCAGAGACTTGGGTGTACAGAGCGGCTTCTGAACCCGAAGCCGACACTGTAGCGGTGAAAGAAAAATCACATCAGTGTCATTTTGTCATCCGCAGATCCACGCCAGCGTCTGCCGGATGACGTTCAGCAACATCCTTGGCGGAAGTGATGTAACAAAGTCCACCTGACTGCTTTGTACAGTTTGTTTTTTTCTGCTTTATAATCACATTACTCATGCACGTCTCGTTAATTGTCCGCATCGCTCAGTCAGCCTCTGGCTCCCGCTGTCGCGGTCTTCTGGGCAACCGCGTGCCAACACAAGACCCTGAAAACAAAGTCGCGGCTGCCTTTAAAATGGTGGCCTGCTGAGCTGTCACAAATCATTGATGAGGTTTAGACGGTTTCAAACTGAGAGCACTCCGTAGGTATTTCAGACTCATAAATGAAGGTTGGTTTCAAACATGGCGGTAACGTTCAAAAGATTCCATTACATTGGGACGAAAAAAACAACAGACAACAAACAATAACTGCAAATTTCCCCATTGTGGGACGAATAAAGGTTTTCTGATTCAGATTCTGATATAACAATACACGAATCACAACGACAGTAGAAAGCAGACATGAAAAAAGTACAACTGAAACTCAAGTCTCTCGTTGTGAAGGGATTCCAGTGTAGGAGTTATATGCTCCCTCTCATGAGTACCAGTCAGGAGACCTGCGGCGGCATTTTGGACCAACTGGAGAGACTTCGTGGAGGATCGGCTGAAACCCAATTTGTGAAGATAAGTGAAAGTGAGCAGTGGCACTGTTAGTAACCAAAACTCTACTTGCTAAATAATCCATATCGGAAAAAATACAGTCAAACTTCAGTCGGTTCTCAGTCAATTTGTAACAATCTGGTTGGCGACCAACGAGTGGCGCTGTCGGCCCTGCCGGCACCTGCACAGGTGTTGGTCATTCCAATCCGTGACAGATTGTCACGTTCTGGTTGGCGACCAACGGATAGCGCTGACAGCCCCGCCCTCAGTTACACGGGCACAGGTGTTGGTTGTCCTCATCATTGGCAGTTAGAAGGGCTCCCAGCACGACCATTCGGGGTCAGGTCATTGTACTGTGTATGTGTTTGCTTCACTCTGCCAGGTTTGTTTCATCTTGGCAGATTTTTACACATGGTTTTCTTTGATACTTTGTACTTTTCTGTTCTGATGACTTTGATGTTTTAGATTTTGTTCCTGCTGACTTTTTATATATATATATATATATATATATATATATATATATATATATATATATATATATATATATATATATATATATATATATATATATATATATATATATATATATATATATTTATATATATATATATTTTTTTTTTTTAAATACAATTTGTCAAATACAACGTACTGCTTCCTCCTGCCTGCTTTTTTGGGATCCACAACCACCATCACCACCTTGCAAACCGTGACACAATTAGATTTCCGACCAAAAATGTCAGGATTTTATGCCTTGATTTACAACCAAAAATGGGTCCTTGACCAAACTGAGTGCACTTGAATGCACCACTCGAGTCCCCTCCGCTTCCTTATACGTCACTTTTAGGTGCCACATCTCATTGTGACTGATGCATTATCTTCGTGTAGTGTTCCATTGAGAAGGGGCATGTTTCTCTTCTTCAATTATGACAAAAAAGAAATTAATGGGAAATGTTTCGCTTTTTGACCAAAACAGTTATCGACAAGCTTTCTGGGATGGATTAAGGTTGAAAACCCAGGTTTGACTGTACAGTGATACCTCGGCTTACGAACACTTTAGCATACGAACTTCTCGACTTACGAACATTAAATTCACGAAAAAATATCATCTTGGCATACGAACTAGTTTTCAGGAAACACACAGAGAGCCACCATGGCTGGCAGACTAGTTTTAGGCGAAAGAACACCAAACCACACTGTCGAATAGCACCACTAGTTTTCCACACTCACTTTCTTTCAGTGCACTCAGTTCAGACGTGGTTTGTTATCAAGTGGAGTGCTTTTGCTTTTTTTGGGACTGACAAACACCCCACCACACGCTAGTGTGAAGCCAAAGAGGACACAAAAGAAAATTACGGTCGAGCAAAAGAAGTAGAGCCTCGAAAAACACGAACGAGGTGTGCGTTTGTGTGACTTAGTATCCCTGTATCCCTGTATGCTAAATCGACCATTGCTACGTGTGGCTAAGGGTGTTTCTGTGTTGTCTAAGCAACGGTCTCACGCAAGAGAAGAGGTTGAAAAACTTCTGTTGATTTGGATTAACGAAAAGCAGCGAGCACAAGACAGTGTATGAGGGTATATATTATCGCTGAGAAAGCGCGGCAACTTCACTCGGATATCATCAAGAGGCAACTACATCAACGTAAATGAAACGACTTTATTATAAAGTACCGTTTATTACTTTAATTACAATACAATAAGACATTTATTATGCATAAAATAAGGTATATTTTGTGTAGTTTTAAGGCTTATTTAGTAGAAAATTATGTTTTGTGGGGACCTGGAAACAGATTATTCTCATTTTTAATGGTTTCTTCTGGGAAATAAATGTTTGGCAGATGAACTGTTCGCCTTACCTACACTTTGTGGGAACCAATTAAGTTTGTAAACCGAGGTGTCACTGTAGTTGATAAACAGACACTGACCACTGAACCTGTGAACTTAAAACCTGTGAAAATAAAAAGCCTCGTGTTTGAGGATGAATAGTCACAAAGGACCAAAACCACAATAAATACATCCCTCCTCCGATGACTATTAAGAATTTTCTCTCTCACACATTTTTTAAATATCATAACCTGACTCTCCACTGACACTCTCTCATTAACCTAATTTCATTTAACCCGCAAGCCGTGATTATCTACTTAAACGCACCCGTTTCATAGGCACTTAATAAAACCATTATTTTGTTTTATGCCTCATCTTTGGGCAGTACGGCGGCGATGCATACAATTAAATGTTATTCTTCTAGAAATGTTTTGTTGGTGTAGTACTGAGTGAATTCAGTTTCGGGGGATACTTAAAAAAAATGAAAAAAATAAAAAGACATTTGCTTTTTTGTTTTTTTTTAAGTGATCTAGAAGTGCCATATTTCTAAGACGGTATCGGATGGAATTGATGCACTCTGCACCTCAATTTTCATTATTCACATGCCGAATTTGGTTTCACAAAATGTAATCTTGAAGATTTTATTTGGAGAAAGTCTCAGACATCTTCATACTTCCTCGTTTAGGTTAAAAAAAAAAAAAAAACCTCGGCGAGTGAGGCATTCCAATCCATTGACAACACGCGAAGACAGAGTAGTTAAAGGGTGAAAATTCATGGAAAATTGCATCCTTGACATTTCCGTTGAGAAAAATATCTTCTTTAACCATCCAACTTTTGAATTTGCAGCTCATCTTGGTTACAGATGGGCTGGAGTCAATCTCATGTCGATTTTATAACACTTGTTTTTGCAAGAAAATAATTGAAGAAATAATTACCTATGATTGTTTGCTTCCCATTTATGAGTCCTCCTGACAAGAAACTTGATTAAAAATTTGTATGGCACAATCTTGAATTGAAATTCCTGCGTGAGAAACATTTTTAGAGTGACACCCGGCGCTTGGATTAAGGTGGAAGCAGATGTGATGAAATGACCTCAACTCAAATGAAGCTTTTGCTTGGTGCTCACTCGAACGTCCTTTGTAATTGGAAGCATGTCTGCTTTCAGAAAGCCCGTGCTGACGCTCCACAAAAAATACACAGCGGTGCAAAATTACCATTTAAATGAGAAGCTGTTGTGTATTCTTTCTTTTGTTGTTTATTTTTTTCTTTTTGTACAAACATCATTATCAACCACCATGTCAGGCATAACATTACAATGCAATGATTTTGGCTCAAATTAAAATGAGAACATAAATGATATGAGCCCATTTCCTTGCTGTCTTCTGTGATTAAACTTTTTGTGAATTTTGTATGTGTTTCAGTTCAACTCTTGTCGTTGATCACAATTTTTGGTTGGACTAAATTGCTGATTATTATTGTTTTTTTTTTTATTTATTTATTTATTTATTTATTTGTGTATTTATTTATTTGTTTATTGAGGAATGGATTGATTGATTGTTTGATTTATATTGTTTGTACGGAAAAACACATCAACATATAGCGACCCTCACCAAAAACCAAAGGCTGCTTTATTGTGGCATCACAGCAAGGCTGTCTTAATAATAATAATAATAATAATAATAATAATAATAATAATAATAATAATAATAATAATAATAATAATAATACATTTCATTTACAAGGACCTGTCAAAACTGTGAATGTCACTTTACCGTCACAGGATAAGTTTTTTCTGTGGGTGAGCACCGGCAGCCACACGCGCCAGCAATCACTCAACCTGGACTAGCTCAAATACATAGAAAGCTAGCTTTTAGCTTTGATAATGTAGCGAGCTCGTTATATAGCTAGATAGATATCCAGCTAGCTGGCTAACACAAATAGTTATTCGGAGCACTGCTGCTGGTATGCATCTGGACTACTTTTTTTTTTGTTAAGCATAATTCATCTCATATCAAACAGCGCCAATGAATTATCCAGGGATGCATCTGACGAGATGTGACTTGCCAAGTGAGAGTCGAATGAAAGTCTATTGTCACCCGTCAATCATCTAACTTGATTACAGCTCACACGTTCCGGTCCAGCGCCATGCTGAGTCCGTCACTTTCATTTCTCATGATTGTTTTGACCAAAGCCAAAGGTCACGAGAGGTTCTGTCGTGGTCTATATGTTTCTGTCACAAAGGAAATATGAACATTCATCGGCCATTTAAAAATAATCAGCTTAATGGATGCCATTTTTGTCTCGTTTATTATAGACACATAGCTGCAGAACGGGGGTTTACTTTTTAATCCATCCACGCTCTCATCTTCCGATGCATTTGAGGCGTTCAATGTATCATAATGTTTAACAGAGATGAGTCAACAGGCGAACACATTGGAAAATGTAAGAAACGGCAATTTAATACGTCAAAAAACACAAATCAATCCTCCGAACATGCAAAATGGCAGATTCTTTTTTTCCCCATTGTTCTTTATAAAACAATGCAGCGACGGTAGTTGCTAGAATGAAAGTAAAACAACAATGGAGGTGTCAAATGTTTACTTCCATTAAAACATGTTCTGTTTTATTAAACCCTGAAATGATGTCATTTGCCCCAAAATATTACGTTCAAATGTTCAAAATGACCTACTCTATACATTCGTCATATGACATTTTGTAAACTGGGCTGGTACAGCAAGCAAACGATAATAAGCTTTGTCCGCATGGGGCATAATGACACCATTTTAACGTCTAACATCAAGGGACAGGAAACGCAAACATATTTATGATGTCCAGAAAAATAAGTTAAGTAACCTTGTCATATTTTGAATATATCTTCTCATATTGGAGCAGATGTGAATTTTTCAGGAGATTATTCAGAAGTATGTATTCATTGAATGCGTGTGCGCATGAATTCAGCAGAAATTTGGGCAGATGCACTGTCAGTCACTGGTCCATTGAGGGTAAACTTCCCGCAAGGAGCTGAGTTTAGTGTAGACTCCATGACAATAATTAAAAATTAGGCTTCTGCATTTTATTGCGATCATAATAATGATAAAAAGACAATCTTCACTTACAGCATAATAAACCCAATATACACACATATGAGATAGAGAGAGAGAGAGAGAAATAATAGTCATGCCTCTGCTATTCACAAGGGATTAGGACCGGGACCATGAATAGGGAAAATATTTAAAAAAACAAACAAACAAACAAACAACCATTGATAAAAAAATGTTCTACATTTCCCACAAGATGTATGGGAAACTGGGGGTGGGGGAATTTAGAATCTTTGACAAGAAAAAAAATGTGGAATGGGGAAGCAACAAGAAAGCAAATCTGCAGGTGGTGAGTGTGCGAAAGTTGACTATAAATAAATACCCAGGAGTATTCATTAAGGGTCATTGAGCTGAAACCAAACAAACAAAAAAAATGTGAATGGCAGTTCAATTGTAATGGCGCATTGGATTTGCCACAAAACGTGCACTCCGTGCGCGGTGGCTTCCATTTGTCCCTGCTGAGCATGTTTTAATGAAAAGAGTGTGTGCACTGGAAAACAGGTACAAGTTGGGCCGTTCACGCCAGGCTCTGAGCGGTGGCTTTGATCTCAGATGACATCTTCTTCTCCTTACGGGCGGTGTACTCGCCTATAAAGGAGCCGTCTTCGTTGAAATGAGCGTCTTCTTCCGCGTAGTCTACCAGGCTGTCCCCACTGTCCCCGGCTTTGATCTCTTTGCTCAGAGAGTGCTGGCTGCCTTTTAGTGGCTTCTCGTCGTTGTCGCTGTCGAAGAAGCACACCGTCGTTACTTCTTCGCCATGGTTGGTTTCATATTTACAGAGGAAAGGAATCCAGGGGTTGTATTTTAGGATTATTTGGAGAATGTTTATGTGCTGTATGTCATGCATATTAGCATATTTGACAATAAAGCTGACTTTGACTTTGACTTTGATGTTGTGCCCATTGGTGTGCATTTTTCCTACGAATAACATTTCAATAAAAATGTCAAATTATTGATCTGAAAGTATTTATTGCTTGATTATTGAAGCTTGCAAACCTCCAATGTGGAGTACTGTAAAACATTTGGACTGGTACTGTGTCTCTCAATATACACCCAGCCAGCCATCTATCCATCTTTCGACCTATCTAGGTCTAGGTAGCTCGCTGGCTATCCAACTACCTATAGAAAGTTGGGAAAAAAACTACTTACAAAAGTGACAGTTGGCAATATTTTAAAGACTTTTCATACGGAGACATGTTGTTTCTCTCTGCATTTTTTGCATGTTTTTACATACCACAGTTTGGCAGATTACAGCCCACCATGACCGTTGCGGGGTAGCCCGTCATAAATTGGATCACTCCAGGATTAATGAAACATGCGCAGATAATACTGCCCCAGAGAAGAGCGACTTTCAAACACTGATTGCGTTCAGCTTCCTGCTGTGGACTGGCCAGTCTGTGCCCGGTGGCATCAGAACAGGAAATGGCAGCATTTCAATGCTGCAAGGCCGCCTTTCAGAAAGCAATGGCTATTTAAAAAAAGTGTTTGCTACACTGTAGGCGCTTTGTGACAAGAGGACATTTTTTTATTGTTTGAAGAAGTGTAGGCATGTTTGCTGCCCTTTTGCAAAGCAAAGACATTGGGGAAGGTCCTTCTCATGCAACAGCCTTGTTTCCACCAAGCAGAGCCAATTTTTCAACAATTTATTGAGCGACATGCTGCCAATCCACTGCTGGTCTATTCAAGTAAAAACAATAACCTAACTAATTGTTGCTATATTTTGTTTCCACTGCAGCCATAACCAAAACAAGTGGGTAATTGTCATATTGTACCACTTTCACAGCAGTTGTTTTAGTTTTGAAGTTATAATAAAGAACGAAATAACTTGTGCGTGGGGAAAATTATCTTTGGCCATGCATGCAAATAGCAGGCTGCTGAATGTGTGCATGTGTGACTGTAAGCTACTTCATCCAAGCAGCAACTTGGAGCAATTCAATTGGATTACATGGTGAGTGTTTGGACTATGTGAACCCCTGGATGTATTTATTTTAAAATAACATTTGGAAGAAACATGGGAGGCGCCCGAGTCATCCAAAAGGAATGGAGATAACAGCAGACAACATACAAACCTGCATCTAAAGTGCAGTTAGTGTGTCGTTATGTACTAGCCATACCATCACAAGTCGGTATATTTGTTTATACATGTATTCAATCATTTGTTCATCCATCCATCGATCAATCCATCCATCTATACATCTATCCACCCAACCGGACCCAAACCCACCCACTCACCGACCGACCCACCCACTCATCCATCCCCACTCTATCTATCCATCCATCCATCCATCCATCCATCCATCCATCCATCCATCCATCCATCCATCCATCCATCCATCAATCAATCAATCAATCAATCAATCCATCCATCCATCCCTCCTTCTCTGTCTCTCTCTCTCTTTGTCTCTCTCTCTCTCTCTCTCTCTCTGTCTATTCATCCATTTATTTATTTACTTATGTATCGATGTATTTATTCATATGTTTATTTACTTATTTATTTATTTACTTTTGCTCTTGACGCCACATCGCGTGCCGCCAAATTACATGCATGCGTGTGTTGACATAAATTTGCTCGGGTTACAGTGTCACCTTTGCACTTGGGTATGACACAGGTCTGATGCTCTGAGCTATTTATATTTCCGCAATCACTATCCCCACACACGATACAGAGCCACGTTCGTGTGGCAGTGGCAGTCTGGAATGAACTACGGCGGGTTGGTGGAATCATGGCTGGATGATGAATTGAGGGACAGCATCCTCCATTCTGAGGTATCATGTCATATTTAGTCCACAATTTACCTGCGAATGCAGGCAGAATTCAAGACAAGTTTTGTCTTCAGAAACATCAAACAGAAAGCTCTTTTTTGTTGTTGGTGTTTTTTAAAGTGATTTTTTCCAAGGCTTCATTGGTCACAAACCACCTGCCGTGTAACGAGAGACGATAGCCTGATGCAACTACCACCGCAACACAAGTGATGTGCAAACAGCTTACAACGCTACAGCTTGCTTATCACGTACGTTCCAATTCCCCGGCAACATCAAATTTCTTCCACAGAAGAAGTATGAGGCTCCGTGTCAGCCTCGCCTGTGTTACTTTCTCTTTGCAGCAATAGGGGAGACATAAAGAGCAGCGCTGAGATTGGAGGAAAGAAATTACGGCAGTATCAAGAGCTGCTTTGAGGGTGCCGCTTACCTGTATTCGCAGAATGTGTCGTCATTCATACCCTGGGACTCCACGTCTGGATGAAGGTCCTCCTTTTCTTTCACTGCTCACAAAATGAAGAGACAATATCAAACATATGGTACGCCCGAGGGAGCTGTGAATGACATACATGGTCTCCTCATGCTCTTTTACAAGATGTGCCCTAACACTTAAAGTCAAGTCGAATCTTCTCTGGGTGTTCTTTTAATGTCGTTCTTAATGTCGTTTTTTTTATGTCGTTTGTTTAATGTCGATGTAACATTAGGAAACAAAGTTGTTTACATCGTACGTGGGGGTAGCTTCGTTTTCCGCAAATAATACCGATTTGAGACAACAATAATGGGAATTTAATGAGAGAACAAAGAAGTGAGCTGGGTAGCCCTTTTGTTTTCATGACGGGCGAATGCTACCCAGACACCAAACCTGATGGCCATTAGCTGTGAATAATAAAGGCAATTACGGAGTCTTCAGATCCCAGTAGAAGAAGACAAAAAAAAAATCAAAAAAGGGAGATAACGATAAAGACATAAAGACTGTGTCATCATTAGCAGCACACAAAGAAAACATGTGAGTATCTTGTCCCACCTGCTGTGGCGGCCTCTACGTTGATGTGAAAACGTCAGGAAAAAAAAAGCAGAATGTGTAAAATCTTCTTGCCTTCAAACAGAGGCAATAGAAGCTCATTTCCCATCACCACACGATATTTTCTACACAAATATATGTATTTATTTCTCCATTGAGTTCCACGCTTATCGCAATAATGGAAGGTGCGATTGTAAAGTGGCCGCCTGCGCTTGCACATACCTGAATATTTTCCTCCTTTATTCCTGTTGACAAAACAGGCGATCAGCACAATGAGGGTGAGCAGAGCAATGGCGCACAGCAGTCCAATAAACCAGCCCTGGTTAGATATTCCTCCATGGATGCTGGCAAAATCTGAGGAGTAGAATACTTTGGTGACTTTGACCCGCCTTAACCTTTTTTATTGGATGACATGATTGAATGTTTACATCAGACAGAGCCTATCTGATGCACAAGCGGTAGTCCGTTGATGGAAACAAGTCCAATATTAATATTCAACAGCTAATTTGCCCGTCTAATTAATCAAGTACGCCGCATTATACAAATGGAATTCGGCCACGTTAAATCCTTCAGTAAATGGAGGCCCACGTTCCGCAAGGCCGCACCTGAGGCAGTTCAAAAGTGGAGGTTGTTTCAATGACCCATATTTTTTCTTCTCAGGAACCAAGGCCTGTGCCTAAGTCAGCAGAAATGTTTTCGAAGAAGAGCAGCAAACATAGTCAGAGTAATCACCACAGTCAGACAAATGCCCAAGACGCTTACTGTGAGAATCATCCCTCGCTAGACCACGGTTCACGGCGTTACCCACGCATGAAACTACCACTAGAATACAGATTTTTGGATTTTCTTGGCAACATTCATATCTTGCAGACATGGCATTTTGCGTCAAGTTAGTCAGGTGGGGAGCACAGAATCACACCTTTAGCCGGTTTAAATCAGCATTGCGTCCTTATCTACCATGTGTCAAATCATCCCCACTCAGCAAACATTGTCAACTAATCAATAAGCACACGTGAGACAAAAGTATTCCGTTAAAAATGTCGGGACCACATCTAGCAGGCTAAAGTACACCGGGAGAGAGTGAAGTGCACTCAAAAATTTGTCCAAGAAGACATGCTGCTAGCAGACACACATGTGGGCGGCTAACGACAAAATCCAAAGACAAACCAGACTTTGAGTCAAAGAACTAAACCCAAGGTGGGCAATCCATTTTGCAATGAAAGACTGGAAGACTTGTCGAGGGCCGAGCCAGTGTGCTAACTTCTACTTAGAGTGGATTGTTTTTTTTAATGTATTTATAAAAAACGTTTTAAATAAAGAGTTTGGGTCTAAAATAGCATTGCCATGTGTAGCTCTGGTATTTACCATTTGAATTAAGAAATGTACATTTTTAACAGTTATTCAAATGACACCTTTGCCCTTTGCCGTTTGAGCTTTCTCAGAATGTTGCATCAATCAGGATTTAAAAAGAAAAACGAAATGTGGAAAGTATAATACTGACAACGTATAAGGCCAATGACCAGTGAACCGCGACCAATGAATGATGACTTAGAATTCAACCAAGATGTATTTGAAACCTGAGATTTTTGACCCGTATGATAAGGCCAAATTTTTGACCTATTTCCTCCATTGCGGAGGAAATAAGAACATTGCTAACATTGGGACTATTCTTATCGTTTGCACAATGGCAGAGGTGTCAAACTACCATCCAATTGTCATTGTGTGTTGTGATGTCACACGACAAGACCATCGCCGATCAGACCCCGACGCGTCTTTAGAAATTTTAGTCCATCAGCCAGATTGATTCACGAGTTGATTCAAAGATATTGAGCTGCCCTTGGAAGAGCAAAGCTACCAGATACTTTTTAATCATGTTCAGTTGGCCATTTGCATCCTGAAATTCAGACCATGGCCTTTTGCAAGTCAACCAGGGAAAGAACAGCATCCAATAATGTAGTGAATGATGTGCATCATTAGTATGCCTTGACAGCAGCTGTCTGAGCAAGTTGACATCAATCCACTTCATTTCCCCGTGGCAAACATGCAAATCTTCTATCGTGCCTTCAGCTCAGGTGCTTTATTTACTCAGGTGATAATTCAGCACACGCGGGGCATCTGCGTCCATGTTGCCCAACCGGCACATGTGACACTCTTTGACTAATGTTGATGGATTAGTCTGCGACAATTGGTCATTGCAATCATTGGACCTGCGCAATGAATTTCACTAAGATCAAACCCTGAACTAAAAATATCCCCAGGCTTTCTCCTCTCTGTCTGTGTGTGTGTTTCAGGTTGCGATAAACACAACCAGAGAAAGAAGCTGTTCAGACAACAGAGAATTTTCTCTATGGGCGGCGGCAAAGTCAACGGGGACTTTTGAACAAGTGACACCACCCAACGTTCCGATCTGACGGCTCTCTACATCTCCCGTGTAGCCATTTATCGGGCTATAAATAATCCCCTCGCCCGTACGTGCTCAAAAATCCCCAGCACGCCTCCGTGGACATCCCTCGCCCAGCTCCTCATTTTCTCTCCGCTCAGAAAACGTGTTGTTTCAACAGAGTACCGCCGCTTAGCCGGTCAGGTGACTATTGGGTCAATACAGCGTCGTGTCAAGTGGGGACCAAGGCCCAAGAAATCAATCACTGACAATTAGATGTGTTTGTTCCATTCATGTGACGGCACTCTCCGGCTACACCGTCTGGCTAGAATATAGATAGTGTGTCTTTGAATAACCGTGGTGCAGCGGGGGAATGAAAACTCTGTTAAAACCGATCAGTTGGCGGCGTGGCTTATAACGTACGAACGGCAACAAATCTTGCAGAAAAACTCGTTAACGTACGGACGTTCCGAAATTATTGCAAAATCGCTTTCAGCAAAGTAAATTGAGGCTCCAAATTGCCTGGACAAAACTTCTGTTTTATTTATTTATTCATTCCTTTATTTGTTTATTTATTTATTTATTTATTTATTTATTTATTCTAATTCTCCTTATGGCTTTGATGCTTTATTGTGTCAGTATGTGTTGAGGTTCTACCTATGAAGGACTGAGTGGATTTGCTCAAAAGGGACTCGGGGAGTGCTTGGAGATGAGGGAGAAGCTGATTTTCCTGAAAAGAAGCATAAACCTCGAGTTTATTGATTACGATAGGGCTCACATTACAACTTCAAGTGTTGGCATGCGTGTTTCCTGAACTGCCAATAGCTTCTAACTGGAGTCCCTATTCATGCAGCTACAGCGTAAGATATTTGAATTCTGTGTGTAGTAATCTGTGGTGAGCCTGCTCGGATTTTGGATAGATGAATGGATTTACGGATGGATGGATGATAGATGGATGGATTCGGTTTGGATGGATGGTTTTGGGTTGGATGGATGGGTTGAATGGATGGATGGATGGATGGATGGATGGATGGGTGGGTTCACGTTGGATGGATTGATGGATGAAGGGATGGATGGATGGGTTCAGGTTGTATGGATGTATGAATGGGAGGATGGATGGATGGAAGGATGAATTTTCATGTTGGATGGATGGCTGTATGAATGGGTGGCTCCGGTTCAATGGATGTATGGATGGATGGACGTTGGATGCGTGGGTGGGTGCGCAGTTGGATGGATGGATGCGTTGGGTGGATGGATGGGTGGGTTGGTGGGTTTGGGCTGGATGGATCGATGGGTGGGTTGGTGGGTTTGGGCTGGATGGATGGGTGGTATTAGGGTACTTTCCTGACATTTAAAACCATTAGCAAAGTGTGGATTCCAATTCGTATTCAGTTCAGGTCTGGCACAGCGTGTGATTGTACGCATCTGCGTGAAACGACAGGCCTCTACGACACTCCACATAGCGGGGCCATTGGCGTGAGGCAGAGTGGGAGCTGCAGGGCCGGAAAAAGAAATGAAAGAAAGAATACGAAAGGGACAAGCAAATGCGTCGCTAAGCAGGCATTCAAAAAACATTCAACATTGCATGATCAAAGGTTCCGCTGTAAGCAAAGCACTTATGCGCAGCACGACAGCGAGTAGACAACAACAACAACAAAAAACAAAAACGGTGCACTCTCACAAGGCGCTAGCCAATGATGAACTAATACATTGAATACTTACTGTAATTGTTAACACGTGCAGTGATGTCAAGAATTGAAACATAATACAGACAAAGACAAGACTTGTGATCACCATCAACATTCAAACAAACATTCACATAGACAGTTTTTCTCTCGGCGGGATTTCAAGCCAAATGACAAGAACTTTCATGACAGCAATTAAAAGCAGCGCCCAGTCATCGAGGATGGTCGCAATGTGTTGGTATTGAAAGTGAAACATATTTCCCTCTCATTTTCCTCTGTAATTGTTCACCCCACAGTCAAATCCATGGATTCCCTCGGCGAGAGGTGCAATACTCCGCAAATGATACGTCGCGACACAGGTACAATTACATGCTACAAGCCGGATCATTATGGCAGAGTTAGCCGGCGTCTCTTTCATGATTGCACAATTCATTATCTCAACCTTCAGTTACTCCCTCGCCCAAAGCCATTTTCTTTCTTTGCTGATTGTCTCATAACTTGCACTTTCATCCAATCAATACGCACTTGCTCCGGCAGTGACACATGAAAAGTCAAGGAGGGGACGTTAAATTGTTTGTCTGCAAATATATAACGTACGGGGACAAAAAGAAAAGCTTGGCTGTAGCTATTCCAGCAAACAAGGCCCCTCTTGCCCTCCCAAACCCTCCCTAAAAATGTCTTTATTACATGCCTCACTAAGCCTGGATCATACCGAACCGATTCTGTGCCGTTACTCTAATGTTGTTGCCTGCTAATGTATCGCCAACACACAGCAGCGCGTTCAATCCAGCTGCAACAATGTTGTCTCTTCCCCCTCTGACTTACTTGTTTCAAGGGTGGTGGTGCTCTCCTGGCTGATAATTGGCCCGCAGCCCACCGCGGTACAGGAACGCAGGTGAAACTTGTATTTGCTTAAAGGCTCCAAGTCTCGCAGGGTCCACTTCGTCGTGTCAGGTTTGCTGATGTCGATGGTCTGCAGTTGACCAACTTCTTCTGTGTTGTTAACTGCAGTCCACGAGACGTTGACAAAAAAAAAATAATAATAATAAAATAGACGTTACTCTTGTAGATTTGGCAGTGATGTTGTACCTGAAAAATATTTTTATTCAAGTACCTTGAAGTGCTGCAGAGTACATTTCACACCCGAGTTCTTTTGATAGCATATATATATCGATGAGAAGGTTTCTTCAGCCGTCATCTGTACAAAAGTGAAGGTTTCGGACGTTTCGCCTCCTATCCAAGAGGCTTCGTCAGCGAACTAAAGTCTGACTGGTCGTATCGGCCCCATTTATATATCCCTAATGTCCAGACCTGGTGGCGCCGGACACAGCTATGATAGGTCCCTACTCTCAGGTTGGGGGGGGTGCGGGACCCCCCCCTGTGGCCCCACTGATTGTTCCTACATTCCTGACTAACGATTGGCCTATTACACCCACGGGTGTAATAGTCAGGAATGTAGGAACAATCAGTGGGGCCACAGGGGGGGGTCCCGCGCCCCCCCCAACCTGAGAGTAGGGACCTATCATAGCTGTGTCCGGCGCCACCAGGTCTGGACATTAGGGATATATAAATGGGGCCGATACGACCAGTCAGACTTTAGTTCGCTGACGAAGCCTCTTGGATAGGAGGCGAAACGTCCGAAACCTTCACTTTTGTACAGATGACGGCTGAAGAAACCTTCTCATCGATGGACCACTCCTGTACGACTGAGAGCTTACACAGACGTAGCATATATATAGTAAAAATTACGAGACGTGTCAATGTTTTGTAAGTGTGTTTCACAATTTTGGTCCATTTCCAACTGAACTGGTCCTTCAATCCAAACCATGATATCAAACTGAAACTGTGTTCACCGTGGACCTCAGACAGATCCGGAAGCCAATGCTGTTACTTTGCGAGTTTTGTTAGTGACTTTTTTTAAATACGACTCCATATGTGATTGAGCGATCAGAATTTTTCGGGCAATACCCATTCGTACTTTCGTTGCATCTCCTGTGTAAACAATTTTGCGATGGCGGGCCTGCCGGTAAAACTTGTGAGATGTTAAGCCATGGAAGGCTGACCTGCATGTGGAAGGAGCCTAGTAACGGGTGCTCCTTAGCTCAAAAGTAATACATTAGCACCTGGCTGTGTTATTTCTTGACATTTTGCGCGTGGCTCACTTAATGGGGACGTCAACATAGTCACACCTCGATGAGCTCATCAACCAGATCGCTGAGACACGTTGGAAGCGTCGTCCCTCCGAAATACGCTGTGACATTTGACCTTATCCCTAGCCGCCAAATCCGGTGCAATTAGCGAGGACAAAATGAGGCTGGAAGTTACTTTCGAGCTTTATTTTACCTTGTACGCATTGGAATTGGGATTTGTTGCCAACGGCGCAAGGTCTGTGAAACAGAACCTGAGTGACATAGTGGTCTTGCTCTTCCCCTCTTCCCACCCTCTCCTGCCCACCCTGACAGCACTGGGTAGCTCCTTCAGCCAGAGACTATTATACCCGCGCTGCAAGAAGGAGAGGTACCGCCGCTGTTTCGTACCGACTGGTGTCAGGATTTTTACTTTGCTTAGAATATCTTGTTTTTTTAACCTTTCACCCCCCCTTCCCCTGCCTAACCCATCTCCTTTCAAATTGCTGCTGTGGACTGCAAATTTCCCCATTGTGGACGATTAAAGGTTTTCTGATTCTGATTCATGAGTCAAGGAAGGACTACGCATCACCCGGATATCGACCCGTCATGTTTTCCAATAGGTGTCAAAGTCAAGGCCCGTGGGGCCAAATCTGGCCCGCGACTTCATTTTATTCGCACCGCGAAATCAAATCAAGCATGTCAAGTGCCATAATGCTTGCTAAAGTCCAAACCCAAATGTCAACTTGTTCCATGTAAACCACAATAACAGCCATTATTCTTGACTTCAGATTTGAAAACTAATTATTCATTAATTTGTTGTGCATTCCGTGGAGGAGATAAAACATTCTAATGGTTTCCCTAAATTCATAACGACGGAAACTCTAACTACAATGTGGCCTGTGCGAAAACAAATCGTTTAACACCCCTGTGATAGACATTTTATGAGGTCATTCTGACCTCACTCCGATTCATGGAACATGGCGATTTCCATTTTGGTGATGGGCTAAAGTGCGATATGCTGTTTTCAAAAATCCTGTATTAGTTATGTGTATTCAATTGTTTCATTCCTTAAAAATGTAAACTGGCCAAGGCTGTTCAGGTAATTAATCATCAAAGGAAAAAAAATCTTGTGGGATAATATCTGGGCCACTTATTTGGAGGAAGAAAACAGGTACGTACTTAGCTGATATTCTAAGAGATAGCCTGTTAGAACGCCATTGGGCTCCGATGGTGGGACCCAAGCCAGAGAGACTGCGTGCCTCTGTGTTTCAGTCACTTTGAAAACCTGATTTTTCTCAGGGACTGCAGACGGGCAAAAAACAACAAAAAAACCATTTCTCAACCTATTGTTGCTTCACAGGTTCTAAACGGCGATATTTCATGTCGTTTTTCCCTACCGCCTTCCGGGGTCTTGAAGTTGACAGGATGGCTGCCGGGCCCGTTGCCGCGACCGTTGAAGGTCATGACAATGAGACTGTACTCAGAAAAAGGCAGGAGTTTGGGGACGATGGCATGGTTTCGGTCTCCTGGTAACGTCAAGGTGTGCTTGTCTCCGTGGCTTTTCTTCAAATCCAGCAAACTGCGAAGTCGCCACCAGTTGATCTGGATGCAACGAAAGAAACCCTCAGTGCCACCACAATGAATATCCGGCATATACGGGAGGCGCACGGACGTGAATTGTGCTGGGATAGGGAGAATGCGGAGGGGTCGCCGGAGAGGAAGAGAGCGAGAGCCCAACGTTTCCAGCGGGTTAGGGTCTTATTAATCTATGGCTGAAAACATGGGTCTTTTTTGAAGTATTACCCTGTAGCCTCCCAGATGTCCATGCAACTTGTCCTTGTTTACACGGGTCCAGCTGACCTTGACCACTGAGCTGTTCATCACCAGCACGGCTACATCATCAGGCGCGGCGGAGGGAACTGCAAAAGTAAACCCGGGAGAAAATATAACACGGATGCCGAAAGACCAGAGCCAAATCCGATTTACATTTGAATGGCTACATCACAAATGTAGATCAGATAAGTCGGGGGATGGATATATCTGGCAAAACACCCAACTTTACAGGGATGGGGGATTTCTACAGTCAGCCACAAAAACGTCTCGCTAACATAAAAGGAGCATTTATCTCCTATCTCGAGGTCATGACCTGTGCTGGTCTCCTGGAGGCAAGTCCAAAAGAGAGCTGAACACACAAAATAGAGTCGGTTGCTCGTCTTCTAAACAACACAAAAAGGGGAAAACGTTGCAAGCGAAACGAAAACATTACAAAAAACAGCCTGAGCAAATCGCTGAATATGAAAATGCGTAATAGTTAAAATGACTTACTCAAGGCAAAGTGAAATGACTCATTTATATATAAATCTTCCCCCTTTTGTGTCCTTTCTTTCAATATTAAAACAATAGATTACAAAACACACTGCCTATGCGGAAATTGACCGTTCAGTATCTCGAAAGCACCTACGCTAAAGGCGGGAAACCGAGAAAAGAAATGGCTCTCACGGCACATATTGATTTAAATGTAAAGTTAGATTTCTAGCAACGTCTCCTGTAAAAAAAACAAAAACAAATAAAGGCAGTTGTGCCGCTGTGTTGTCACATCACAAGTGACGATTTGTGTTGCACAAGGGAACGCTTTGACCTAATAATGGAATGTGAAATATTTGACGTCATTTACACAAAATACTGTATTTTCTGGACTAGAAGACGCACCATATTATAAGGCGCACCTTCAACAAATGACATATTAAAAAAAAAATGTCGATAAATAAACCGCATCGCATTATAAGGTACGTAGTCAGCTTTTGAAAAAAAAAATCGAGGGCATTTATGTGTGCCTTATAGTGCGAAAAATACGACAATAAAAATTACATTTTGACTTGTTTTCCCAAAATGGACATAATAATTGGTTTAATTTACAGCAATTCACACAATGACGTAACTGGCGCCGGTCGTAACTCGGATGTTACCTGTATAAGGCGCACCGAACGATAAGGCACATCTTCAATGAATGAAAAAGGTTTTCCAAGTATAACAGATAAATATAGAAAAGTTTTTCCAAATATAAGGCGCACCACATCATAAGGTGTAGAGGTTGGGAGTACGCACTACTTCTTCTTTGGGGGGGTGGAGTGGTAGCGGCTGACAGTCGTTGCGAGACCTGCTTTTCCTCAATATGACTTCAAATGTAAGGTGCACTGGGTCATCTTTTGAAGACAATCAAGGCTTTTTTGGGTGCGCCTTATACGCCAGAAAATACGGTAACCAGGAATTTGACACACTCAGGGTCATGCTAATTCTGGAAAATTCTGTCATTTCCCTCAGTGTAAATTCGGCCTCTTGGGTTTCATTTGTGGCAAGGGAGGAGGGGGTTGATGATAAAAGTTGCAGCCGGCAGCTCTTTGAAATGGAACAGGAAAAACAGTACACAGAACCGACAAGCAAAATTCCATGAAAGGCAACCTCCTACAAATTTCTCAATTCGCCCGCACACCACACCTCTGCGTCTGATACCGCCATAAAAATGACAGAAGCAAACTGATACGTACAATCTTCGCCCGAGTAGCCGGTCACCACGTTTGGTTCGGGTCCCCATCCCTGATTGTTCCTGGCTTGGATCTTGATTTCGTAGGGCACAAAAGTGGGCGTGTCCGTCACCACAAACGAATGTCTCTTCACAATATGTTCTTTCCAATCCTCCTCCAAGTCCTGCCGCCTGTAGCTCACTTTGTACTCAAGACCCGGCCCGTTGTGTTCAATTGGCAACAGGGGCTAGATAAAATAAAATAAAATAAAATAACATAAAATAAAATAAAAGACAGAGAGAAGAGCAAAACAATTTGACTTGCTTTTTGAACTCGGCTACATTGATTGTGCAGAAATGTGTATTTCTCTCCCCCAATGTCACATCTTCCCCTTTTCCACAAAAATGAAAAGTCAGTGCTGGGAGCACAAGCACTGTGTTATCTTGCAATCTATTAAAACAATAGGCTCAGTATCTTGCTCCAGCGAGGCTTTTCTCCAATGGTAAAACTAGTAAAACAACTTATCTCTGAATAGAGGACATTCTGCACGAAAAGCCATAAAAGAACTAGAAGCCATAAAAGAACATCATGAACAAAAAAGGGGAAGGGTCGGGGTGGAGAGGACATCAATCCAAGATTTAGAAAAGGCAAGATTTGCACTAAAATAAGAATATGAACCTCCCCCTTCTCCCGGACATTTGCTGGATCCTCATTCGAATGAATAATAAAGCCAAATAATTGAAAGTATTTCATCTTCCCCTAATTTAAAATGTTGTACACGTGAGTTATTCACACCAGTGGATTGTCTAATCCAAGGCCCCACCCCAACCTTATTCTTTTCTTACCTCCCAGTTGATATCCATTTCATGCGGCAAATGACCTTCGATTTTGATATTTTCCGGGTTCTTGTCAGGGACTGCGGGAAAAAAAGCGAGTAACGATTTTCCTCAGAATTGTGAGTGTGAAAGAAATCTCAAGTGAAATACAAAGTAGGCCCACAAAAGACATGGGAGGGGTGGCATCGGACCTGTCGGAGGGGTTTTGTATCTCTCTGTGGGTTTGCTGGGAGGACCCCTCCCGACGCCGTTAACCCCGACCACACGGAAACGGTAGTCGACGTGACCATGTAGTTTGAGGACGCACGAAGCGTGATTGCCGGGTACGCTGAGCAGCTCCTTCCAATTTCCAGGCTCCCACTGGCTCTCCTCGTATTGAATAATAAACTCTGTTGAAAAGGTGGAGAGAGACAATCAGCCCCAAATGCATTCAGACTCTGGCCAGCCGCAGGTGACGCAGCACTCTATTGGCTCTCTGCTTTGGGATTTTATGTTCCGCAAATACAACCATCGAAATTGACGCTCAGGTGGATCAATAATTGACACAGATAGATACCATTTTTTTCTACCTGTGATGGGGCTGTTGTGATGGTCCCCTGGGGTCCATTTCAGTTTTACACTTTTGGTTTTGTGTTCTGACAGCACCAAATGCCCTGGTGGATCAGGGACATCTGAAAACCATCACATGGGTTTAGGGAGGGGGGCAGAGGGGTGAGGTAGGTTAGACATATGGACAGATCACAGACACATCGATCCGAGCAGGAACCAACGGCAAGGCATCCGTTTTCAATCAAATGACAGTGATCAGATGTGGAACGGCTTGTGGGGTGAAAAACGACACCGACAACAGTTTTGGTTGATTTCATTTGATTTGAGTATGTTAAGTGGCTCCACAAATAAAATCCGGCGGAACCAGATACTGTACTTTTTTTCCAGTACATGAGTATGTCATTACAAAAAGTAAATGGTTTCAGATTACTTTGTTTTGTGCGACAGCGGACAAAATCAACGGCAGTGAAGTCTGCAAAAAGGTGTTTGAGTGTGGAATGAATTACATCAGATTTTGTTAAGAGGCTGAAGAAAATAAAGTCATTTGGACCCAGATCCTTTTTTTATGTGGTGAAGAGTCAACTTTACATTGTATGATGACTTGACAAAATCGCATTGCATAAATTCCGCAATTGTCTGAGAGACTAATTCACCCAAAAATGTGTGTCCGTGTGGAATAGACTTGATTTCTCTCCTTCAGGTGGCAGCACAAAATAAAATCCCGATCGTCTTTTTGAAGTTAGCTTAAAATTGAAAAAAAATTAGTCAATTCGACACACCATTTTTCTTGCGTACTTAGTATAGCGTGAAAATCAGAATTTTGCTCTGAAAGCCATTTATTGTCTGACCATGGCTGAGGCTCGCTAACATATCGATCTGTTGTCAAATTTCATGTGGTGAAAATGTTATCGGGGTTTTCTGTGCTAGACATGAAATGGTATCCGTACGTTGGCTCACCTAGCACCATCAGCAACGCTGACGCTGTCGCCTCGTCCACTGGGGTGCTCGCTATACATTTGTACACACCTTGGTCCCCACGACTCACGTTGACGATTTGAAGGACGCCGTCCTCCGCAAAGAATCTGTGAGCGAAAAGAGGGCCACATGATATTGATTGACAAAACTAAGAACTAAAATGACACGCCAGAGTCGGGGGGGAAATGTTTCAGCAATGCAATACAAAATTGCAGGAACCAACCTTGAACTCTCTGTATAATTGAAGCCCATGTCCACGTTGTCTTTTTGCCACAGCAGCCGAAAGTCGTTTGCGAAGGACTTGTCGTATTGAGCCAGACATAAGGTCCGGGCTGTGGTGCCGATGAGGACTTGCTGGTCTTCCGGGGCCACTGTTATTCTTGTGGGATCTTTTTTAAAGTAGGACAGTCTATAAGTTGCCTCAGGTGACAAGTCACTACGAACGCATCCGTTACAACATGTTGTACCTTTCACGTAAAGCCAAGCTTCGATTGCAGATGTCCCTTCTGTGTTTTTGGCATAACATGTATACTGTCCCGTGTCTTCCTTTTCTGATCGGTAGATCTCCAATGAGCCATTGCCGTGAACGGTAAATCTCGGACCCACCAATGATTCAGAGGACTCATCCTTGCTCCTGGAAAACAGGATAGTGATCATCATCATGCTCTGTTTTTGGTCTGCTAACGTCCGCTCCAATGTTTTCTTGAGTTGTGCATCGTGAACTGTACTGCCAGCAAAACTGAACGTAGGTTGATGGCAACATGGCGGTGGGATGTCGTAAACCTGCGGGTGTGATGATTGATCGACATGCGAATGCGCTTTGACGTTTGGATTAAAGTCAAATACTACACTTGACATGGATCGGTACCCATAAAAATATGCTGGTCATATAGAAGTTCTCATGAGTGTCTAGCGCAGAGGTCAAGAACCTATGGCTCGCGAGCCATATATGGCTCTTTTGATGATTGCATCTGTCTCGCAGATAAATCTAAATAAATATTCTCACTTTTTCGCTGTTAACGTCCTGTTTATGCTGCAGTTGCTGAAAGCACAATTTGATTGGGTGACACTGACCCAGGTTGGCTGAAAACGCAATTCTATTGGATTATACTGATCTAGGTGCCATTGATGTCGAAACTGATAAACACCCCTTTTGAATAAGTGGACGAGTAAAAAAAGATGAGTATTGTACACTTCAGGTTGAATGGACCAAAGGATTTGCCCTTGCAATGAAACGATATCATCGATGAAACAGTCGAATGTTAGTGGCACTTTGACAAGGCCTATGCTAATGTTAGCATCAGTATACTCTGCGAGAGGCAGTAGAACGCAAGCGGGCAAGCTAATAAGCAGTGTGCAGGCTATCAAGCAGTAACTTTGCGTATGGACCCGGCAAGTTGACTTTCATTCTGATAGGTTGGCTAGATTTTTATCGATCACGAGGAACAGAAAACCATTTATATTAATGGTGAGTATTATACCAAAGTTATTTTAAATAACACATTCTGACATTTTATTCAAATCACACATACAGTAAAGTCTCGTTATATCGATATCGGATATATCGATAGTCCCGGTTATATCGATACTATTTCTATGCACGCACGGAGAAAATTACATGCAAACAGGGTCGGATATATCGATAGTCCCGGTCATATCGATTTTTTTTCGGACTCCCTTGAATATCGATATAACGAGACTTTACTGTATATGTATGTGTGTGCGTGCGTGCGTGTTTGCTTGCGTGCATTTGTGTGTGTCTGTGAGTGTGCGCATGTGTGTGTGTGTGTGTGTGTGTGTGTGTGTGTGTTTGCGTGTGTGTGTGTGTGTGTGTGTGTGTGTGTGTGTGTGCGTGCGTGTGTGTGTGTGTCTGTGTCTGTGTGTTTGTGTGTGTGTGCGTGTGCGTGCGTGCGTGTGCGTGTGTGTGTGTGTGTGTGTGTGTGTGTGTGTGTGTGTGTGTGTGTGTGTGTGTGTGTGTGTGTGCGTGTGTGTGTGTGTGTGTGCGTGCGTGTGTTTGTGTGTGTGTGTGTGGCTCTCACGGATAAACATTTCTAAAAATTTAACTTGTATGCTCTCTTAGTCAAAAAGGTTCCGGACTAGGTCTAGCCCCGGGGTTCAGTGGTTGAGCTCTACTGCCCCCTGTTGTCACGTGAAAGAATAGCGCATCCTTTACACCCACCACATGATTGTGGACGGCGGAGAGCTGAAGACGTTGCAGTGCATCATCACTCCCCTCCCTTCGATGGCGGTGTAATCCTCACCCTCCTTTGTGAGAATCATCGGAGGCACATCTGCCAAGCAGAAGATTCGAATGAGAAGCAGAGTGGGGAGCCCGTGACGGCAACGGCGCTGCTGAGCGAACAAAAGAAGGCGTGGCGTTGAACCCGGGCGCTGTGCGGCGGCCTCCCCGCTGGGCCGACTTGAGTGCAGAGTCATTGAGTCACTTCACAGCCAGGATCACGTCAATCACTCACAACTCGTTCCAAAAGTGTCCTTCGTGACCGGCTTCAAAAGCTCAAAGATACGCACTCATGACCATGATGTTTGCGTTGGCGAGGAGGGTCCCATGTCGGTTAGACGCTAGGCACTGATAGACCGCACTGTCGGATGCTTTGGCGTTGTGCAAAACGATGGTGTCGTCAAACACCTTTCTGTTTGCCGTGTGGGTATCTGCAAAGTCAGATCAAAGGCAAGTGAACACAAAAACGGCACTGCGTCGAGACGGGTGAAGAAGCAGCAAAACCTTTGTTGTTTTTGTTGTTGTCGTCGTTCAATTTACAGAATTGCACCGTACCGAGAGCTATGCCGCTCTTGGCATGTAGAAGACGTTCTGATGCCAGCGTTGTGATTTCCACTGACAATGATTGGGCTTCGGGCCAAATAAAACAATTTCCTTGTGAATGGAATTTTTTAGTCCTGTTCATGACTGATGAATCAAAAGAAGCAAATGTTTTTATTTTATTTGTTCAGTTATTTGTTTTTATGTTTATTTTATTTTTTTTTAAGTGTTTAGTTTGTTTATGAATGTATTTATTTTGTTGGGTTCCATGGTGTTCGGTGGGTTAGCGTGTCCGTTTTTTTTTCCGGTTCCGATTTTCCTGTGTAGAGTTGGCATGTTCTCATAGTGCCTGCATGGGTCTTCTCCGGGTACTTTGGTTTCTTGCCACTTTCAAAAAACACACCTGGTGGGTTTACTTGCGAGGATACGCGCATTAAAAATGGGTGGATGGTTATCAACTTGTTTGTTTGGGCGGTTCATCCTCCCTCTTTCTCATAATGCTTCACTTTGAACCGGCAGATTTCATCTGGAGCTGAAACTCTCTTAATAACAAGATCAGCTTCCTTTTGGATACCATCTTTGTATCCCAGGCAAGAGATTTCAATCTGACAATTTCGGAGTGGGTGACAGCTCAGGACTACGCTGAAAGTATTTGAAAGTTGATTTTGCCTGTCCTCTGAGCACTGGAGAGTGCACAAGCAGCTTTTTGGGACACTGTCGCTTGTTTTTCACGATCACGGTGCAAGTTTCAGAAAGTGAACGTGAAGCTGCTGCCGATCGAGTGTGCAGACATTTCGGGTACGAACCGTGCAAAGGCAGCCCATTCACCCTCCAAGTTATCGCCGGTTGCGGAATCCCGGTCGCCGAGCACTTGATGAGGACATCGGAGCCAATCATACTGAGCTGACTCTCGGGTTCCAACAGCCACTCTGGAGGCTCTGCGGAGAAATACAATCAGGGTGACGTTCAGTTGTTATGAGGAGACGAGGGAGGAGCTTGTGCTACAATGATTATAACGGGATGCTGTTCGACAGGGTTGTGCAAAATTGCAAGGAGGTACTGCACAGTTATGTTTGGGTTCCTGTTTAGAGAGTTAATGACTAGGAGGAAAAAGCTGTTTAAATGTCTGCTGGATTTGGTGTGCATGGATTGCTAGTGCCAGCCTAACGAGAGTAGCTGGAAAAGGTGGTCAGGGTGCGGACGGTCCAATAGGATTCCCATACTGAACGTTTCAGAAACTGAGTTCACCTTGTTCTGAAACTACTCATTTGACGTACCTTCAACTGTGACGGTGAAGTAATGCACCACTTCTCCGAGTCTGTTCTTCGCCTTGCACATGTACTTGCCGCTGTCTTCTTGTTCAACGCTTGGCACAATCAGCAGCTTTCCGTGACTCTCCAGTTTGGCTTTGGTTGGAAGCTTGTGGCCTATTTTGATCCATTCCACCTGCGGAATTGGACTGATAGAAAGATTCAGATTGTTTTATCTTCTTTCTAATCCGGACTGGAGTCATATGGAGGCAAACTCACTATCCCTCGGGGATACACTCCAGTTTCAAGTCATCTCCCCTGACAAGATGTTTGGCTGTTCTGACACCAGAGGGCGACATAAGCAAGGGCCTCCTCTGCAGAATGGCGTTGGCTAGTGGCACATGAAGCAGGGAGAGGAGAGAGTCATTGCAATTTCTGTCTGTCTCAGTCTGTCTGTTTCTACCTCTCTCCCCCTTTCCCTATCTCTCCCTCTTTCCCTATCTCTCTCTCTTTCCCTATCTATATCTTTCTCTCTGCCTCTTTCTCTGTCTCTCTCTGGCTCTCTCTCTCTCTCTCTCTCTCTCTCTCTCTCTCTCTCTCTCTCTCTCTCTCTCTCTCTCTCTCTCTCTCTCTCTCTCTCTCTTTATGTCTCTCTCTATCTTCGTGTCTCTGTCTGTGTCTGGCTCTCTCTCTCTCTCTCTCTCTCTCTCTCTCTCTCTCTCTCTCTCTCTCTCTCTCTCTCTCTCTCTCTCTCTCTCTCTCTCTCTCTGTCTGTCTGTCTCTCTCTCTCTCTCTCTCTCTCTCTCTCTCTCTCTCTCTCACTCTACTATTCTCTCTTTTTCCCTATCTCTCTCTCTCTCTCTCTCTCTCTCTCTCTCTCGCTCTCGCTCTCTTTCTCTCTCTCTCTCTTCCACCCCCCCCCCCCCCTCTCTCTCTTTCTCTCTCTCACACACAAAAAAACTATTATGAAAATGTGCACAAAACTCTGAAGACTCACCAGAATCCGGACTCATGCCATGACTTTTTTCTGAAATGTGGGAGGATGGGATGGAAAAAACAAAAAAAAAGTGGATGCAAAAATTTAGAAATGCCACCAAACTCACAAACTCAAACCAATGAGATACATGTGAACAAGACAGATTGAGAACGCCCCAAAGGTATCATGGCAATGATGAATGATGGAAGTGCATATTAATTAGTCAGCAGAAAATGGTAAGGACAATAAGGCACCTACTTGTCTTGACAACGACCGACATGGCTGTCTTCTGAACGATGGTTCGTATTCTTGGGAAGGCGGCGAAGCAACAGTAGTCCCTCCTGCTATCCTTCTCCACCGCATGTGAAAAGTAGAGATCTCCGTTCAAGCCCATCGACACCCTCTCATCTTGCTCGATATGTTGCAGGTCTGCATGTACCAAACACACGCAAATATTCGCACATCAGTCATTCGTTATTCGAGATTTCTAATCCACAAACCAATTTTAGCATTTTTCCAGCCATGTCCCTTTTTCTGGCTTCATGTTTGTCTAATACGGTCTTTTTAGTCAGCAGTTAGATATGTCAGTGCACTGTTTGAATGATGAGGCACTCTAGGAGAACTTTTTTTCCACTCCTTGTCAGGACACGCGGACATGGACCTGAGGTCGGTTTTCAGGGAGAATTAAATTCTTTTTTTTTTCGCCAATGTGTGCTCAATTTAACAACTGTGTGCTACTAGTATGATGAGGGATACTACCAAATATTACTATTGAACAAGCTCAAGCTCTTCATTAGCCGTATGAATAGCGCGTACATGATCAGTATCGTACACATCTTGGCAATTTGTGAAATGTCGTACAGTTGTGGATGGCAATGCGGTGGAAAAAAAACAATCATTGGTTGTTCTATACCCGCGGTGTCAAAGTCAAGGCTCGGAGGCCAAATCTGGCCCGCCACATTACTTTATTCGCTCCGCAAAAGCAAATCAAGCATGTAACGTTTCATGATGTTTGCTAAAGTCTGAACGCAAATTTAAAAAAGTGGAAAGCGTGAGCCATCAAGACGCTTGGCGATAACATTTGTAGAGGCTCCGCGTATGAGAGAGAAGCACCACTTACTGATAGTCATCCAATAGATCTGCAGGGGGGGTATTCCTTTGGGCGGGTCGCATTTTAAAGTAAAGGGCTGGCCTTCCTCCACCACAATGGGATCAAGCGTTTCTTTTGGAAACTTTGGGACATCTGCAGACAAATTTGGACAAAGTCCATCATAGCGCAACATTGATTGAGCGTGTATATGTTACTCACGAGGGACGATGAATTCAATCTCTTTCGATATGGCCGTCCCCAGTTTGTTGGAAGCGTAACAGAGATATGTTCCCTGGTACTCTGTCAGGTTGCCGTTATTGGGGATGACAAAAGTCCCCGAATCCTCTTCGTTCATCAACCGAGGGTCGGAAGAGGGGTCAAATTCTTGGCCGTTTTTCATCCATCGGAATCTAGATCACAGGTGTCAAAGTCAAGGCCCAGGGGCCAAGTCTGAGCCGCTACATCATTTCATTTGGCCCGCAAAATGAAATCAAGCTTGCAAAATTCTATGATGCTTGCGAAAATCCAAACAAAAATTTCAAATTGTCCCATGTTAATCACAATAACAGCCATTATGCTTGACTTCAGATTTGAAAACTAGTTATTTATTAATTTGTGGTGCGCTCTGCATGTAAGGGGATGAAACATGCTAATAGTTTCCCCAAACTCAGAATGGCCCGCGAGAACCATAACCACAATGTGGCCCGTGGAGTTTGACATCCCTGATCTATACAATACAAAATGTGACAATGCATTGCCTTTAGATAAGATTGCGCCGTGCGTGATGGCCAGTGTTAATGCCACCAAGTGAACATTTGTCCCAATCTGAGCAATGTGTCATTGTTTTCGCTGCTTTCTGTCAAACCAAAGTTGCTACTCACTCTGGCCGGGGATTCCCTTTTGCTTCACACGTCATAAGATAACTCTCATCAAATGGGAAGGCGATCAAGGAGCTTGGCGCTTGGTCGGTGATGGTGGGCAGCTGCTCAACTGGGACATAAAGCAGAAAGCTGGAACATTGGGGGAACTCAGAAAAGCTCCCATGCAGACTTGCACACTAGTCAATATTGTTTTAGCGGTGCACCTTTTAGAGGAGGCGAGTTTGTTGTGTATATATTATGTATCTATACCTTGAGGCATAATTGTACAATGGAATATAGTTATTTCACCAATAGAACAATATCATGAAAGTTAAACAAGGTAAACACACAATTGGCACAATTTTGAATACAAACAAAAGGCTCAACGGAAAATGAGATGGACCCCTGCTCAAACATATGCAGTAGGTTCAACAGCATGTGGCAGGAGATGAAAAACTGAGATGGCAACAACACAAAAGTGAGTTTGTTAGAATGAACTTACTGTTGACACGACCTAAAAAAAAAAAATCCAAAACACCGCAGGTGGGAAGAATACAAACAAAGCAAAAAGTACTTTGGGATTGATTTATTTTTGTCAAATGTTATTTCCCCCTGAAGACAGGCATCCCAAAAAGTTCTTTTCATTTTTCAGAAAAAATGTTTGAACCGCTTTTTATCAAATCCGATGAGACATCCTTGAATAATTCAGAGGGGGAGGTTTTGATATGCGTTTCCAAGGAAACTCAAATACGAACACAACAAAAAACACGATTCAAGACGCATAATAGCCGGAAATAAATACCATTCACACAGTACGTGATCAAAGGAAACATACCCTAAATTATTCAACCGCTTTCCTTTACAGAATGAGAATAAATGTGGTTTTTGTGTATTTGTTTATCTGTTTATGATCGCAATTGTCAGAATTATAAATAACCTTTTATTGCAGAGTTGCGTACGCGGTGAGTACAGATTCCCCACAGTACCGAAGATGAGCTGCATATTTACATTAATCTCGGTTTGTGTGTGTGTGTGTGTGTGTGTGTGTGTGTGTGTGTGTGTGTGTGTGTGTGTGTGTGTGTGTGTGTGTGTGTGTGTGTGTGTGTGTGTGTGTGTGTGTGTGTGTGTGCTTCTCGTGTACACGTGTGGGGGCGGTCGATATGTTTCAACTTCCTCCCACATAAAAACGCTTCACTGAAGACTCGAGATTGCCCATAGGCGTAAATGTGAGTGTGAATGATTGCCTGCCTCCATCGTCGGTCGCCCTTGTGATTGAAAGGTGACAGTTGAGGGTTTAAGTACCCCATCCAAAAGTCTACCCTACCGAAAAACGGACTGGTTCTTTTTTGTATATAATCCCCCCACGCCCTATTTTCAATTTGGCAGTGACATTTTATGAGTTTATCACAGAAATTGTTCTTCGTTCAAGACATCTCCAATTGAAATGAATGGGACTAACTTTAATCGGCTCCATGCAACTTTAAAAAAGCCTAGCAAAAAAAAATGATGCAACTATTGGCTGCTTTAATTCTCCAGATGCTTATTTGGGTACAGGAAATGCTATGTTTGCTGGTGGAGCACAAAGGTGCCAGATTGTCGTGCTCTCTGAAATATGCAAACTTCAGCGGGAACAAGCAACAAACGGCTTGAGTGAAGCATCTTGGCTCATACCCTAAAAAGCTTCTACCTTGTTGATGGTCGGTCAGTTGTTGTTTCTGGAAAAACAGAAATACAGTGAGACCTTGGCTTACGAACTTAATTGGTTCCCAGACAGAGTGTGTAAGGTGAAAAGTGTGTATCCCAAAATAAAAAGTCCATAGGAAACCATTAAAATGAGAAAAATCCGTTCCCAAGTCTCCATAAAATATAATTTTAACTAAATAAGCCCTAAAATTACACACAATATACATTATTCTATGTATAATAAATGTGCTATTGTATTGTAATGAAAGAAATACACTGCACTGTATAATAAAGTCACTTTATGATTGATGATATTTTTGTGATGGTCGTTGATGGCTCTTAATTGACACCTGTTGCTTTCTGACTTGTAAGATCTTACGAAATCAAGGCATCACATTATTATTCATCATGTTGATGATTCTCATAGCCTTTTCTGGATGGAACTGTTCAATAAAAGCCTGCACATCAACTCCTGAATGGCCTGCTTCTGCTTGTCCTCTTGAAGGCAAATCAAATCCTCTGTGTTGAGGACCTCATTATGGTCAGCAACAAGCTCCTCGATGTCATCTGCATCCACTTCGAGTCCCGTAGGTGCTGGCAGAGATTTTATTACAAAAAGCTTCTCAAGCTAGGCAAAATAAAATGGCACACTCGCGATCCCAAAAAGCAACAAATTTATGTGATCGCGGCTAACAATCACGTCGGGCAAAGCAAATAGTTGAACTTGCCAGAACAAGACACAGCGAGGCTTGAGGAGTCGTAATCATGTTGAAATGTCCCAGTATCGGTGATTAGGGGATCAACACGCACAACTCGTTCGTGTTTCTCAATGATCTCCTTTTTCTCCTCGACTGTAATTTCGTTTTGTCTTCTTCGGCTGGCGGAGGTCGGGAGCGGCGGCTCCGCCCCAGCTGTCAACTCGCATGTGACAATTTCGGTGTCATTAGTCACGTGAAAGCCTTTGTGTTAAGTTTTTAGCCGAAGGATGGTAGCAATGGTGGACGGTACCGGGCTCTTTATTTGTAAAATGGTCGTAGAAAGTTACTCTCAGGGAAGTGACACACAGCGTGAGAAATTTGTCAGGCTCAGATTCACATGACAGCCGCGGTGTGCACATGTGACGCCACAAACGCACACCTCGTTCATGTTTCTCAATGATCTCCTTCTTCTCCTCGACTGTTATTTTGTTTTGTGTCTTCTTCGGCTGAACACGAGCCTGTGGTGGCATCTTTTTCAGTCCCATAATGGCAAAAGTATCGTTGAAGACGATCGACGTGTGCACTCATAGGAAGGGGTTGTGGAAAGGTAGGCCAGCTGGGACGCTGTTCGGTCGTGTGCTTTTGTGTTCTTCCGCTGAAGATTACTCCGCAGGCCGTGGTGGGGTGTGTGTATTGCGAAAATAGTGCGTATGCCAAGGTTTAATTTTCATAAATGTAACGTTCGTAAACCGAAAAGTTCGTAGGGCAAGGTGTTCGTAAACTGAGGCCCCACTGTAGTTGAAAAGCATGAAGCAAGTTGAAGTTTTCTATTTTTTGCACTTTTAAGGTGAGCAATTTGTCATGTGTGTGGTTGTCGTTATTTTGGTCTTGTCTTAAAGAGCAAAAGCTGTCACTCACCTTCCAACGGGATCTCGAGGGCAGCAGTAAAATGAAAGGTACAGATAAAGGTTACTGGGACAAGAATGGCCACTGTTCTCCAATATTCCTGGAACATCATGATTTTCATGGTTGATCCTGAACGTCAAGAAACGAGCGGTCCCGGGTGTCTCCTCAGTTTGTCACTCTGGTGAAGTGAAGAGGTGGTACCTGTGAATAGAGAGCAGACGGAGAAACCCCCAGTGAGTCCCCCCATCGTCCCACGTTCTGGCAAAGCCCAGACAACAACAAATCCCCCGTGACCGGGAGCCCGCCTGCTCCCTCTTGTCGGCCATGCATAACCAGGCACACTCAACATGTTCATTTGCGGCAACAGGGACTCTGCTCAACATGTAAATTGCAACGAAATATTCACATCAAAGTCTCCTACCTATACACTCGAGGCAACCCCCACACACACGGTGCAAACTCCATCACTCACCTCAATTTTTAATGTATTTTTATTTTTTTACTTTCGTTATCGAAATGGCCATAAGCCAAGGGTGTCAAACTCATTTGCAGCGGCGGGCCACATTGTAGTTATGGCTTCCTCCCAGGGGGCGTTATGAATTTAGAGAAGCTATTAGAATGTTTAATTCCCTCCACATATTACATAGAGAACGCACAACAAATTAATGAATAAATAGTTTTCTAATTTGAAATAAAATATAATAACTGTTATTGTGGTTTAAATACAAAAGTTTGCTTTAAGAATGCTGATAGAGAAGTACAGAGAAGGTCAGAAGGCTGGATTGTGTCTTTTTAGATCTGGAGAAAGCGTACGACAGGGTACCCAGAGAAAAGCTGTGGTATTGCATGAGGAAGTCTGGAGTGACAGAAAAGTATGTCAGAGCGGTGCAAGACATGTATCATGACTGTAAGACAGTTGTGAGGTGTGCTGTCAGTGTGACGGGGGAATTCAAGGTGGAGGTGGGACTCCACCAGGGCTCAGCTCTAAGTCCCTTCTTATTTGATATGGTGATGGACAGGCTGACAGATGATGTTAGAATCTCCTTGGACCATGATGTTTGAAGATGGCATTGTGATCTGTAGCGAGAACGGGGAACAGGTGGCGGAGAAACTAGAGATGTGGAGATATTTCCTGGAAAGGAGAGGAATGAAGATCAGTCGCAGCAAGACGGAATACATGTGTGTGAATGAGAGGGATCCAAGTGCAAGAGTGATGTCACAGGGAGAAGAAATAAAGAAGGTGGATGATTTTAAGTACTTGGGGTCAACTGTCCAGAGCAATGGAGAGTGTGGAAAAGAGGTGAAGAAGCGTGTCCAGGCAGGTTGGAGCGGCTGGAGAAAAATGTCAGGTGTGATGTGTGATAGGAGGATTTCAGCTAGGATGAAAGGAAAAGTGTATAAAACAGTGGTGAGACCAGCCATGATATTTGGACTGGAGACAGTGCCGCTGAAGACAAGACTGGAAGCAGAGCTGGAGTAGCAGAGCTGAAGATGTTGAGGTTTTCTTTGGGAGTGACCAGGTTGGATAGGATCAGGCATGGGTACATTACAGGGACAACTCATATTAGAGGCTTTGCAGAGAAAGTCAGAGAGGTCAGACTGAGATGGTTTGGACATTTCCAGAGGAGATAGAGTGACTATATCGGGAGAAGGATGCTGAGCCTTGAACTGACAGGCAGGAGACCGAGAGGAAGACCGAAGAGGAGGTTTAGGAAAAGATGAGGAGACATGGTTTAAATACAAACATGTTAAATTTTGGTTTGGAAGCATCAAGGCACTTGACATGCTTGATTTCCTTTCACGAGCCGAATAACATGATATGGCTGGCCAGATTTCGCCCCCGGGCCTTGACTTTGACACCTGTGACATACATCAACAAATAAAAATATAATAACGGAATGCCTATATCAACTCTTAAATTGTTTTAAACTACAAACAACAGAAAAATGCCTTTGTGATAATGGTTGTTTCCATGACAACTGTTTTTTAGAGTTTTGGAAAATAACATAACATTTGATTTGTTTGCATTTCTCATTTTGCGATAGAAGCAAAGTCATTCATAACGGACTGGAGACCAACGGCCAATTAATCCAATTAATTATGTCCAGACACGTTCTCAAACGACCAGGCGCTCTCATCCGAACAACCATTCCTCAAGTTAATGGTATTAACTCAGGGCCTACGAGGTCGATACGATGATTTCAACCAGCTTGTGACCTCAGGTCCACCCACATACATCAAGGACAAGGTTCAGGGCTCTCGGTTAGCCCTCCACACTCAATCCCAAGGCAGCACCCGTGACCTTACCTGGAAGCAAATATAGCGGCGTTTCGAGTAAAATAAAAAAGGTAGGATGATTTGTTCAATTCACCAAAGTTATGGTTTTGTGAACATCCATATTTTGCCTTCACATGGATCACGTTGTGTTCAAACTGTGCTTGGTGATTTGCCTTCTGATTTAATTTGCCCGACCCCACAGCGACCCCCTCCATTAGAACATTTATTGAGAACTAACACCGCCATCTGGTCATGGGAGGTTCGCAAAGGAATTGAGTGGAGTGAGTGATCATGTCGACGTTGAAGTCATGGACGTCAACGACGCATATGAAGGGTCCCCTAAAGCTAGTATGATTTAAAGACCCCAGGGTCTTATTAACCCCCCACCTCTTTCGACAGCGATCTGAGATTGATGAATCAGGAAGGAGGTTCAAAAGTGTCCACTGGGGGAAGGTGACTATGAACCCGAACTTTGCTGAGCCAAGACTCAGAAGGGACTGAAAGGGACGCAAAACCAATCCGTTTTTAATGCTCGGAAAGTCTCGTTCTTCAAAAGAAGAGTCCGTCCAGATCCAGAAAGTTTATTGAAATACAAAGAAATACATTTTTATCTGTTTTGATAATCTGGATTTAAATCATTGAATGTTGAGGCTACATTTCTTCGTTTCAGGTTTTGCTCGTGTGGCATCCGAGCGCATTTTGACACGCTTGCTGCAAATTCTGCATCTCGAAGAGTCATTCAATGATAGTATTTTTTTTTTGAGCTGTTGGGGAAAAAAAAGTTGGCAAACCTGTTTTATATTTTTGCCAAGCTTTACTTCTTACATCGCCGCCATCTGGCATGCCCTCAAACACAAGTTTTACAAGGTCACCAGACTGTAGCATGGTTCACTTGAAGGGAAAATTCCCACGTAGGAATTTTACTTGTGCGGGAATTCAGCACGCTTGTGGATTTGTTGCCGAGGGCAGGTCCAAGAGAAACCATGCAAAGTTCAGTCCGGTAGCTGGCACCATCTGCTGCTTTTTCACATTAAGACAACAGACGGGGGCACATGTGGAACGAGTGTAGTTTCCTGTCAAAGCCTGTAATAGGATTAAGCAGCTCATCGTCTTGTCATCCTGGATTAAAATATTGCCTTTGCTTAAAACCAGCAATGGCGCTCCATACTCTTCTGACAGTCATTACGGGAAAAAAAAATCATTAAAAAAGATCTGCTCAACAAAAGGCATCACTTTTCTTATCTTCACTCGTGCACCGTGTCACTGTGTTTGGAAACTCTGCGGCATATATTTATGTTTTTTTTTTTTGCGCCCCACCGAATCAGTATTTACTCTGACAATAATAAGCGCGTTCAATTTGGCACTACAAGCTCGGCCGTGCAAGTCATCTATTATTAAAACCATTATCGGTAGCGCAAAATCTGAAACAAGACACTAAATGAGATTGGGAAGTGGGAACAATATTGGACCATTTGCTTCTGTAATTGTCCAATTTTACCGCACTTCAGTAGCGTGACATTTCAATTATGCCACAATTAATATTTCAGGAGTATGTAGCATTAGCGGGTGGAAGGCACTGTCACACAAGAAGATGGGAGACGAAGTGGGGACGCCGACACCCAAGAAATGAGGCTCAGTTGGAGTCGGATATCGAGACGATTCACCGGGACGATCAACTAATGAAGTCTGACCTCCTTGATCCAAAAATGAACTCAGAGACAGAAAGTTGTCACAATACAGTAAGAAAAAAATGAGACAAGTTATATCTTCTGAGTGTGCAGTGTGTGGTGCAGTGAAATTGGATTTTAATTAATTCCCCGACTGGGCTCATTACCTCAAAACATACGTCCTAAATCATGTTTTCCCTTTAAAGTGAATGGAAACGCCATTAATCTGTTCCAGGCTTCCCCCCAAAATACAACAAAAATGGTTGGCATGTGTATTCTAATGCTGGTCATGTTAGCAATAAGCAAACCACTTGTGAACAGAAATTTTCAATCTGTTTTTTGTTTTTTTGTTTTGGTTTTGTTCCTCCATGTGCTCCACCCGTCCTTGTCATCTCGTGTGTTTAACCAATCAGCTCCCTCAACCCTTTGTGTATTGTCCAGGTGTTTCTCGTGGTCTCGTCACCTTGCTTGTGTTGTGTGCGTGTGTGTTCCTGATTTTTGGGGTCCTCCGCCTACAACCTTGCAAACATGACATAATCTGATTATTGGCGCACATGCTGCCCCTCCTGTTCATATATTTAATCCCAGAGGAAGAGGTGCCCTGTATGTCTGGATCTGGTTTTATATGAAGAGTTCATCATTTTGCCTCTGATGTGGCGTCTTTGAAGCCCAACAAGTGGGCCCCTGCCTAGGACAGCGATTACTTTAGATTCCCAGTAGCCAGCCGAGAGATGAATTAACTGATTGGGTTGCATTGGCTGCAGTCGTAATTTTGTGGCAATAAACCCAGTTTTCCTCTCTCCAAATTTCTTCACCTGCTTTAATGAAGGCTGGCAATTTGCCATTATCCTGCAATGCCACAGCGGGACATGATTAATGATACTTGTTTCTCAAATCCACAAGCCGAAAAATAGTATTTCAGACATTTGATCAAACTGATTTCTCATATCAGTCTGAAAAAAGGGAAATAATTTCCATTCGTGAAGAGCAGAATTATCAACGAAACAAGGGTTGGTGTGATACTTTACTGCTCCCATTTCCTGTTCTGGTTCTGACCAAAGCCTCTGGACAATGTTAAAGCGAGTACGCTGTATGATCCGGTGATCAAATATGTGTCCTACTTCCTGTTGTCAGGTCAAGCTTAGACTGCATTGAGACAAATCCAATGGAATGATTACAAGAACAGACAACTCAGGATTTACCAGGCAGTGTCTGTATTTATACCAAATAATGAAAGTTTATAAACATTGCACAACTGAATATTATTGGTTCAGGTTTCCAACCCTTCTTTTTATAACGCATCTATACAGAAATTGTGTTGATGTTCATGTGTAATACCAAGTCGATTTACAAAAAAACATTATGAAAACCCAATTCCTTTAGACCATGGGTGTCCAAACCTCGACAATTCTAAAAACAGTACTATGTCAAGTAAAGACACTCTCACAGATCACACACAATCTGTTATATGTACTTACAAGTGATATCATCCTTTGCTCTGGTCCCCATAAGAAATGTATACGTCCCCTCCAAGTTTAATAACAGGTAGTATTTTGTGAGTAAACAGGTGGAAAAATCAGCAAGGCTTGATATGGAGGAACGCAAGCACTGAGGACCTTGGACACATATGTTGCCTGAAGCCTCCAGCTTGGTTAAGACGCTCATTAAGCCTTTGACAATCAATCCTACAAAGCCTCATGTAAAAGGCTTTTCACATGGAGGGGACAAAGAAGTGGTGGAATGCAACTTCCACTCCCTAATCCATCCTTGCGACACACAGCTACGTCACCGCAGCGATAGTGGCCAAAATGGACTGTTAGTGGTGCTACAAAACACATACACACAATGACTCAATCATTTTTATGCATTACAAATAGTGATAGTGGCCACCAAAATACATTAAGTATGAAAAGACCCGATGTGTGCTCTCCAAACGACTCAGTGTTTTTTTCCACTTTTGCTGTCGGCTGGAAACATACAGATGCGAGGTGAAAATATTTATGATTACACGTATTTCCGCAGTAATATCTAAACCTGCTACATTGAGTCTCTTAAAATGCTGAATTATTTTCACAAAACCACCAAATCTAAGGGTTAGCAAATGAAAGGGCGGTCCTTTTCATTATATATACACCTAAATTAACTTCAAGTCATTATTTTGGAAAATCCATCCACCATCATCACCGCTCATGACATGGTTGCCGTCAGGTTTCCATGACCATAATTTGTTATTCTGGATTGGATTGTTGAGGGGGTCGAGCAAAATGCGGAGGCGGGCCACAGTTTGGGGACCACTGGCTTAAGTGCTCAAACTGGTTTTCTCTTTGGGAAAACACACACGGAATTTGTTGCACGGTAAGGACATTGAGTCTTGAAACAAATGAACTAATGGACCATTTTTGGACTTTTGACTTGACACAGAACCTGATTGTTCTACCCTGATGAACAGGGAGCTCGACTCTATGGTCACACTGACGAACTGAAAGCTTGTCTGAAGTGCTGAGACTGTTGATAAGAAGCTTCCACCTTCCAAAAGCTCTAGCGCTCTCCCACAGCACACAAGAGGGGCAAAGGGGGTTGTGAAGTACACTCAGTCTGGATGATGAATGATGGAGGCACTGATCTTAGATTTGAGTTTTATCAAGGAGAAAGGCAGAAATGAGATAGGTGAGGGGGGATGGTCATGCCTGAATTATGCTGCTGTGAGTTGTTGCCGCAGTGAAAATGCAACAAAAGCCCACCTGCCTCCACGGAAGGAGCATCCAGAAAGGTAAATTATTCCCCGGACCTTTTTATGAGGTTGATGGTTTGAAATAAGCAACATTAAAATTATTTAGCAGAGCATCATGGATTATTGTGGGCAACCCCCTCCCCTGCCCATGTACAATATTCCGGCTTCGATTTTAAGATGTTGAACACCGGATCTGTTGAAGGACTTCTTTGTTGTTGTTATTGCTTCGAGGGGGCGGCTGATGCAAGGGCTCTCGAATGAGTGCACTCAGCCAAAGTCAGTAATGGAGAGCACTCAGACTCTTGTGCAAGAACATTGGCAGATCCTGAGAGTCCACGAGAACTCGTGTCACCACAACAGGATATAGCTGTCGTTGCAGCCACAGAAACACAGGAAAGCCTTGTGAACGCGACACAAATGCTGGGTGCCCCGAGGGCCGGGCGGTCTTGGAAAGCTGAGCCAAATGGGTGGCCACCTATAGGCACTTTCGAAATGCTTGGTGCAGTCACGGCAATCAGCTGACAGTTATACTGTGATTGTAAAGTTACCTTGAGATTTTTGAAAGGCACTGAGAAATGAAATGTATTATTATTTTTATTAGACCACATGTCCAAAATCCGGGGGCCAAATGCGGCCCGAGAACAATTTTCATCCGGCCCGCAGACTCCGTCGTAAAATCAATAACGTCTGGCTCACAGGTAGAATGAAGACATTGTGCTGTAGCGCTGTTACTTGTGTGGGCTATTTGCTGCAATTTAGAGGCTCGATTAGAAACAGTAAATTAGTATAGAAGTAATTAGACTGAATGGTCCCCCCACATTTCTAAAATGGCGATTTTCTACTTTAAAAAAATGATCTAAAATGGCAATTTTCCGCGTTTTAAAAATTTGTAAAATGGCGACAATCAACAAAAGAACAATTACTTCTGTTCAACTCTATCAAAAATTTAATTAAAGTGTTAAATAATATTTCATCTTTGTCTCAACTTTGATATGCATGTTTGAAATGAACCAAAACACATGCTTAAGATAGATGAAATTTAAAAAAATAAACAAAAACACATGGGAAACAGAATGGCTCGCTGAAATGTATTAAAATTACTTGCTGTCTTATGTAAAGAACATCTGTCAAGGTAGCCCCCCCCCCCTTATATTTTTAACAAGTTTGGACGCCCCTGTTCTAGACACAACCCTCGCTCTTTGTTCCATGCTTGTTCCTACCAGAATTTCCGATGGGATTAAAGTAGTATTCACCTACCCGATTTTTAGTCCATACCTACCTAGACATAATCATACTTAATCAACTGTTATTGTTTTTTTCGTGGAAAATACTGTCTCCTGTCACCAGCCCTTGCAGTCCCATTTCCCCGTGCCGTGGTTTGATGTAACCTCCCCCTGCCCCTAATAAAATAATCTGCTCTGCTCCCAGAGTAAATGCTTACAACATCTTTAATTTGAAACATGCGTTTTATCTGCCTTGTGCAGCAATCGTGAAATGTTAGCAGACAGCGACAAGATGGAGGTCGGCAAATGTATAATTCTGGTGGGATTACAATAATGCTCTCTTGACTCGCAGTCCCCACCTTGGGCACTTGGGCATGCAAGAATTGAACAAAAGTATTTTTCAGCTCGAGGGTCACACTTCTGGACCACACATGACTGAGTTGAACACAATACATGCATGTAAGTATTTAGTGAAGAACCGGTTGTACAGAATCAATCCTGGAAACCAAAATTGTTTGCATTTGCCATTCAAGGTCCTTTAATTTTCTATTCTGATCACTGACAGACAGATTAAATCCTCTTCCCGTTTGCTTCTTCCGCCTCATCTTGCTTGCTTCATGCAAGACTCAGACGAAACTATTGGAAACGAGCAAGCCCGGGGGATCGCGGCATTGGATTTGCGAGGTTCCTCTTAATGATCTGTCTGTTAATGGAAAAACGGGCAGAATTTCAGGCACTGTTGGCCTCTCATCTGTTCTTCAATTATTTCCAGATCGGTGTTGCCGACAGATTTAATTAGTTATTGTATAGTTAACCAAGGAACAAAAATAGCGCTCTTCAAAAACCACATCAAACACCTGGCGCGCCTTCGACGACGGTTCACTTGCAGAACATGTTTGGTTAAACTTCAACAGGGATTTTTAACGTGTGTTTTCTCCACCAAAAATTAGAAAGGCAGCATTCTTACTTTTGACAAACGTGACAGACTCTTGCACAGCCGTTCGAGCAACACAGATGGTGCACTTGGTTAGGGTGGTGGTGGTGATCTGGACTCCCGATAGAACACCTACTGAACATCTGCAGCACGTAACCTACAGAACGCTAACGAGTGTGATTGGGAATGAAGCTATTTTCATTACAACCCACCTGAAGTGTGGATCTTGTATGGATGAAATGATATAGTTCATGCCTCTATCGCTCTGCTCAATACTTCTGTAAAGTCATACACATTTGCGACCGGATCAATCCGCTATGCCCTTGGGCTCAGCGAGGTCACATTCGTGGTGAAAACTCCCTCTTTTGGATTGTGTACACAGCTGACAGAGAATGTGGAGGCAAACATGAGCTTCGAGATGAATGCATCAAGATAACTGCAATGCTACAGAGTCAAAGCTGGGAGGCATGGTAACGACTTTGGTTGCGCTCGCCATGCACGTATATCGTCTGAGCAGCCTTACATTTCAAGCAGGGGGGTTGGGGGGGGTCGCGATGGACCTGTAGCCTTTGCGAGGGGTCTCGCTGGAAATAAACAAATAAATAATTAAGAATCCAATAGGTTTCATGTTCACCCAACAATTTAAAAAAAGAAAGAAAAGCAAGTCATATTTAACAGTGAGTGGTGCACTCTCTGCATCAATGGAAGTTGACTTTGTCACTTGTGTTTTCAAGGAAACACTCAAAAAAATGTCCACTCCCTGCCCAATCCTGTTACACTGACAAGGTTTAATTCGAGCCAGAAAACAAGCTTTTTCCTTGTTATGGTCGGATAACAAAGAGAAGCAGATCTGACCCGTCACTTGAACTCAGCCTTATAATAAGCAGTAAGGATCCAACTGCCTTTTAAGGAGTGTCCTCCAGGTCCACACACATCCCGGGTCAAGCTTTCGAGACCATGAGGGATAAGAGGCCCTTCACACTATCCAGCTAATCCAGCAATGGAAATTGTTGCTGGCATCCGTCTCACATGAGCACACAGCGGGGGATGAAGGGCAGGCCGATATTTTTGACAATTTACTGAGTGTTATGTGCGTGGATCTGTGTGTGCCCAGCGCCCTGGGCGATGTCACGTCTTTGAGGGGGTCGCAGCGACAGCATGTCAAAAGACGGGACAGGATGACTTTTCATGCCTTTTTCTCATTTCCATTCGGCAGCTCCATAAAGGCACACGGGGAGGTCTCTTTTTGGCAGCGTGTGGGCTCACAATAGTTGTTAAAATGTGTTCGGGGGCATGCTTGGAATCAATGATTTTACTTTATTGTCATCAAAAGAATCATCACGGAGTGTTTATTTGATGTCAAGGCTTTTAACAAATGAATCTTATTGCTGTGGGAACACTGTAATGATGTACTTCTCAAAGCATCTATTGATAGCCAATTAGCTCTCGTCGGATCTTGTAGCCTGGAGGCACATTTATATTAAATGTCAACAACCAAACAAGCATTATGTGTTCCTTCTCGGGTCATTTTGTCTGTTACACATACAAGTTAATTGTTTGGCTCAATATTTATTTTTTAATGAAAACAACAGGCGGACGATACTTCATGGGAGGGAAGGCTAATCATATTCGTCCGACGATGGGGAAATGTTTGTTGAACATCTAGTCTTGGTTTTGGTTTCCTAATAATAACGTTTCACATTGGATTATGAGTTGGGATGCGCTCGACAGGCACAGAAGATGGACGGTTGTGGTCGCGATAAAGCCAGCACCTTTACTGACAGTTTGTCAACAATTTGACATCAATCCAACACGGCCTGTGGAAAGTACCATGTCATTTTACAGTACAGTGAGACGTCAACTTACAAACACGTTAACTTACAAACTTTTCGTCTTACAAACGTCAAATTTATGAAAATTAAACCTTATAATAAGCACTATTTTCATAATACACACCCACCACGGCTGGCAGAGTGATCTTCGGCTTAAGCACATGACCGAACAGCACCAGAGGTTAAGTTACCAACAGTCCTTATGGAAGGTGACTCTCCTTCCATAAGCCATCAACGATCATCAAAAAGGTAAACTTTATTTTACAGCACAGTTTATTTCTTTAATTACAGTCCTCATGTAATGCACCTCTCTTTCCAAACAGCAATTCCCTTTGACATTTGACCTCCAACGCCATTCCATCAAGCCATAAATGACCATCACAAATGTAAATAAAGTGACTTTATGATACAATTCAGTGTATTTCTTTCATTACAATACAATGGATCATTTATTATACATAGAATATTGTGTGTAGTTGTGTGTAGTTTTAAGGCTTATTTAGTTGAAAAGTATATTTTATGGAGACCCGGGAACGGATTATTCCCATTTTAATGGGTTCCTATGGGATTTTTTTTTTGCAGATACACACTTTTTGCCTTACCAATGGGAACCAATTAAGTTTGTAAGTTGAGGTCTCACTGTACATGCTATCCTCTCCATACAGGCTTCTCAGTTTTCAATGTAACGATGCACATTAGCAAGCGAGGAAGGACCAGGGTTAAATGGCTGGTAAAATCTGCCTTGTTGTTATAGTTCTCATGTTAATTAATAAGCCTGTCTTAAATGCAGTCCCAGGCCAAAAGCAGTAGGTACAGAACATCTCGTGTCACCAAACGGGCTCCCTGATAAAATGCGTTAAGACTTGAAGGCAGCGGCATTAGCATTTTGGACACAAATGAATAGAGGCAATTGTTCCTGTCTCCCCTGAAAGACTCTATTAAAGGAAGGTTTAGGAATTGCCCAGTTTTCAACTTGGTCACGTTTGGCTACCGCAGTGTGAATCATTGGCAAAACAATAAATATGGGTGATTTGGGATGTGATCAGTTATCGCTTTTCATGAACTCCCCACCCGCCTGCAACACTTGATTAGCAGTCGGAATTTGTTTTTCATCAAAACTACTACTGACATCCATCTGTAATGCATGATCCTGTTCCTGATCGCCAAAGATTGAAAAAGAGGACGAGGTGCGCTTTGATTCACAAAACCGGTTCGGCCAGGTTCCAAGAAATACACTGCGAGTTCCGAAAGTTTACTCTTGTCTTTCTGTGTATTATGTATGCATAATTAAAACATTGTCAGTATCGTTAGCATAAGTTCAAATGAATTAATTGACTGAAACAGCTTATTTGCGATCCACAAAATAAACCACGATCATTTAACCACCATCTTCATCCAACCATTTTACCGAAACTGAGAAAAACGATTCTGCTTCAGATCCAAATGGACGCACCGCTGGGGTATTCCGACCTCGACTCGATATGGTTGACTGATCCCCAGGGACGATTAGTATTGATCCTTGTCAGGCAGGACAGAGAATAGCCACAAGGCTGATCATCATCAACGACGCTCTACTTACCACAATATCGCCAAATTCAATCAGCAAAGATTGAATCTTGGTATAGCTCGGGATAAATAATTGATACTACTTGATATGCCTTTTTTTTCTCTGTATGTTTTTGAGAACAAAAGGTGCAACCAATTTGCCCTCTTTTTCCACTGCAATGGAACAAATTAATGAGCCTTTGTGTGTCAGTTTCAGGCCACACAGATTTCCACCAATGATAAGAGAATACCAAAGGCTTTGAGGAATACGTTTCGTTCAATGACTATGAAAGCTTATTGATTGTAAAACGGTTCCATTAAAAAAGACAACAATGTATGTAAAACCAAAAAAAGGATTCCAGTCTCGATAAAAGAGACTTCATTTAGATGACTGAAAATATCTATTGTCTTTTTGCTATGTACGGCATGTCACCTTGCTTGAATAACTAAAGAAACGTGATGAATGCGAATGCCCTGATCCTGCATTGATTTTCCAAATATTGCATTTGCACGCCTTACAAAGGACAAGAGGTCATCAATCTTTTTGAAATACACTGCCACAGTTTTGACTTTACACCGCTAAATGCAGAAATATTTGATGTCAAACGTGCCGATGGGGCTATTTTACATCGAAAACGCAATTTGCAGTAACTGACTCTACATCTACAAGACATCAATTTCGCCAAGTCCCATCCCCCAGTTCAGCAGCGCTTCCTCTGCATCTCCTCCCATCTATTGTTTTCCCACTCTTAAAAGAAGATAAACGAGGACAAATGACCCAATTAGCATCCTTTGTTTGAGCTACAGGGTTTTTCAAGAGGGTGTTGCAAATCACTTTTTTTCTTGTTTGGCTCCTTCGCGTGTCTGATATGAACTGTGAATTCACCCCGATGATCTCGTGTGTTCGCAACACCAAGTCTCGCGTGAAAACATCCGAATGTGCCGAGACAGCACTACAGGGACAGTCATTAGCGCCAAGCGCTGTCGCGCTAACGATGATGGCCGCGATGTTGCCATCTGCATTATGGCTTGTGTAAATTTCTTACGTCAGTCGCACAAAGTGCTCCTAAACCTCTTTATGGATGCATTTTCTCCGCCAAATAAAAGAAATAAAAGGCACTAATAGTTTCCTGTACTGGTAGCAACAACATGCGAAATTCAATAGTTTTGACCCTAACACACTACACTGGGGCAGGGAAGCATTTTAAAGCGCTATTTTGTAGCATTCTTCACATTTGCAAAGTAACCTTAATTGAACTTATAATATGTATTTTTACACACAAATATACTCATTAAGACTTTGAACTACATTTGCTAGTACAGTATGTGTCTCAAAGCATTTGTCTTCAAGCTAACTCAATTCAACAATATAGCTCCAATGGCTGTTTTTTTTGTTCTTCTTCCATGTTGCTTTCTTCTCCCATTGTGTTTCGATGTACACAAAACAGAGTTTTGCATTGAGGTCATGCCAATTTCTGTGAAGATAACACACATGAAATGCTGATGTGGGATAAAAAGCCAATATGTTTCCTCTCTTCCAATAATGCTTTCCAAACCTCACTGTGTGTCAAAAGAGAGGAACCCAAGTTGCTTATTTCAAGACCAAGATAACTCAAGCCAGTCACAAAAGTCACCCCCTTTCGTGTCTCAACAGCTTGGCGAAATGAGGCTTTAGTGCCGCTTGTCATGTTTGACAAATGTTTCGATATTATGAGCGGCTGGAGGATCCCACCAAACGAGTTTCACTAAGATCCGGCGACGTTGGTCAAGCAAAAGTAGGCCTGAAGTCTTCCATGAGGATTTGTGACGTTGGCCTCAGAGGTACGCCTCCTCCAGCGGTGAGCCACAGGGAGGCGTGCCGAGCCATCTGTGAATTTTCGACTGGAAACTGGAAAGGCTCTGTGCTTGTGGATATGAGGCTAATGTTTCAAAGGTACTTGAGTTCCATCACACAGCACAACCAAGGGGCCGATAAAGCACTGGATGGACAATAATACAAACCCCGGGAGGATTCAAATCTTTGAACTGAGGGGCCTGAGGCTTGCCCTCCACACACAGTAAAGTGGATAATGGCAATTCCATGACGCGGGGAGCAAGGTGTGGATTCGGATGCGGCTAGCAAGTTTTGGGAAGGGGGTTTGGATGGGTGAAATGGGTTTTAAAAAGCAGCTATGGATTAGGTTTCTGTTTCTGAGGGAAGACAGCCGTGAATTCCGAACCTGTCAAAAAAGTGACAGGACCTAAACATTACCACTGTCAATTATTTTCGCTTTGTGAAAGCATCTTGGAGAAGGCAAAGCGGAACTGTCACTCATAAGATATGAGTGCCTCTCCTAATTTACTGTGACCCCTACTCAGTCTGTTTTGGGTGAGTGAGGGGGTAGGGGCTTCAGAAACTGAATGAATTATGAGTGACATCAATGTCATCTATACCTGTGATTACCCTAACAGTAACGTACATCTACATTTGTTCACATCTGGCGAGACTTCATACCTCTCAAATTATATACACACAGATTTCCATATCCTACCATTAAATTGGTCAAAAATGCAACTAAAATGACACCTTGTACAAGTGCTAGTCTGCTACAACTTTAGATCCTTGCAAGAACTAATGAAATCTCTGTTGTCTCATCACCCCAAATAAATAACAAATATCGTAATTACACTGCACTGCGATAAAGTCTGACAAAGTAAAAATGAAGCTGCATTTTTGAGAAAACGGACTATTAATTTTCTTACTACGCAAAAAAAGTAAAAGCACAATCACTGCCCTAATCTGCCACTCACTCAAAAAGTCAATCATGGAGCCAATAAGTCAATTTAAATGCAAATGTCACAACACACTTTGTCAAGGAGGTGTGAAAGTTCCTCTATGAATCACAGCTTTACTGTTTGTGCCAGGTAGTGGACTCACAATACAAACTACATAAACTGAAACTGTTGGTTCAGAAATCGGGACAGAAATAACATGTAAATTGCGTATGACATGGCACTGCAAGGCGTAGGGGATCATAAGAAAGTTGGATCTCGCTAGGATTTGTATTTGTTGTGTAATCTTCAATCCTTTTTTATGAACAACTTGGGTTATTTTTTCCTCGCTAAAAACATTTCAGTGGTTTATGCTGATATCCCTTCATGGAGTTACGGGAGACTCACAAAGTCATGCAGTAGCTCAGGATGGCTGTTTTGATTTTTTTTAATCAAGCAAAGTACTTCAAAAAATGTCCAGACATGTTGCAGCATTGCAGTAACATTTCCGAGCTCTGCCACAGTACCCAACGAGCACGTTTTTTTGTTCATAAACTTTAATTAAATCCTCTCCACCAATTAGAGTGACGAGATTAAGTCACTAGTTGTTCATGAATTCTCCAATAAATTAAATGAGTCAACCGGGTTGACGTTACCCCCCACTACCACCCCCCCCCCCCCCCCCCCAAAAAAAAAAAAAAAAATACGGATTACAGCCCGAGTTCAGGTGGTAGCCCAATTAGCAAATTGGCCACTCGGCTGGTCGGCTTTTGGTTTCATGAGTCGAATCACCCTTGATTTAAATCACACTCGCTAATCTTCACTTTGGGAAATCGTGTTGTGTTCACATGTCTCTGGGCAAATAAACAGCCACTTACGATGCAAATTAACCCCAGTATTTCAAATGTACAGCAAATGAGAATGGCCGACATAGGTGGTGTTACAGCTGTTATAAAGCTGTTTAAAGCGTAATATAAATCAATATGTATTGTATTGTATTGTATTGTATTTTGTACAGCCTACCCCATTTGAAGGTCAAATGATTGCAGAACCATATAATTTAGGAATTAACTGTTTTTCTGATAAAAGAAGAGACTCTAAGGTTTCTTACGCTGAATTGAATGTTTATATAGTACTCATACTCAATATTCTGTGGGTCATGTAATTTGACTGAAAATGACAAAAATGCTGGCACTGGAGTGGACACATTTGCAGTGAATGAGTTAATGATGTCCCTGGGGGAAGCATCAATTTTACACCCCATGTTAGGTCTATTGTCATGGCACCTTCACAATGACATCACGAGTTTACAACCTGGTTCCAATTAATTGCACTTCTTTTCCTTTCGGCTTTTCAATTCTAGGGGTCGCCACAGCTAATCAGTGTCCTCCATCTTCAGAGGTTTGATTCGCATGTTTGTTTTAGCCAAGCTTTTACGTGGGATGCCCTTCCTGACACAACCCTCTGTATTTATCCGAGCTTGGGCCCAGCACGGGTTCCAATTAATTGCACGTTACAGAGTAATACCATTTGTTTTTTTTAATTTGTGTATTTATTTATGGGGTTTATCTAAAGTTGACACTCCAGTGACCTGACCCCGGATGACCAGACCCAAAAGATGGATGATTGGTAACACTTTCTCCAATGAACGTTAGAAATGTTTTTGCATTGAGTGGAGTCATTTTGTGATTCAACTTAGTGGTGAGAATGAGCAATCCCATCAGGAGATTGTGTGAACAATCCGAGGCCTGTTTAAGTTCCTCTTCCCCCTTCTGCCACATATGTCCCTCCCTCATGCTTGGTGCCCTTCACTTCCATGTCCCGGAGGTCCCCTTGGATCCTTATCTATGAAGCCACACTCAACACCCTTCACGGAACACAAAGCTAGTAATACCGTTCTGCTCGGTTCTATTCTCTCCATTTATCACTTTTGTTCCCGCGCTCTTTGTGCGCCTTCCCTTTGTATGCCGGAGTTGTCCCAAAGCGGACCAGCAATTGAAATGGAATTTTTTCTTTTGCTTTTACTAGTTCTGACTTTTTACTCATTTGGGCATAGCTGTCATCTTTGGTTCTCCTTTGAGGCTTTGGCGGCAGTGTTCAACAATGATTTTTACATGGACATTTTATGGACATGAGTCCAGCCTTGTAATAGTTCTGCTTTAAGTCTTAGCTGTGCCATGACACCAGAGGGGCCCAATACGTCGTGATCGAATGGAAGCCTGTCGACTTATCTTGAGTGGCTTGTGAAGGTTTTAGGGGAAAATGGGGGAATAATTATAATGAAAAAAAATACAATAAGATAAATTTAATTTAATTTAATTTAATTTAATTTAATTTAATTTAATTTAAAAAAAATAAACAAAAAAACAAACAAATTGTACACTTTGATTTGAAGTACTATCGCCAAGTGCAGCCCTTCGGTTCTCGTCACTTTGTACTGCTTTAACTATATCTGTAGCGTTTGTCAAGTGGTGGTGTTGTAGGACCCCATAAAGCAAGCAGAAGGCTGGAGTACAGTCCACTGTACTGTATGAATTGAAGTCATAAAACAGAGAGAAAATTAAATCATGAACAAAGTCCTGAAAACAAAATGAATCCTAAGTAGCAAACAAGAACCATGATTGCAGAAAAAAACTAACACTAACCTAACCATGACAGAACAAACATGACAAGAAAAAACAATGACCCCACCCTGAGTGGTCAGGCCGGGAGTCCTTTTATACAACTAATGACGTAATGACCAACAGGTGTGCCCTTGCAGCGTCATTGTAGTTATTTGATGAACTAACATTTTTCCCATTTCAACATTGTTTTTCTTGCGAGCTATATTGAATACTAATTTGCACCAAAAATATAAAACAAGTTAAAATTAAAGCACACACAAGCAATGTTGGGTTCTTTACGGGGATATGGTTCATTAATTTGCCTCAATCTATTTGTTTGTGAACTGATTGATGAACTGAGGTTAAACTGTCAACAACTGGGCCAGCAGATTTGTTTATTTGTTCGACAGTGTGATGCTATTTATTTAAAAATAATAAGTGCAGCATAGACATATCAGGAACATGAGCATGACCGGACAAACATCATTCCAATTAAAAATCTCTGAGAAATAGCCTGAGGTACAAGTCAATAATGTGGGGATTTTGATCCTTGCATACATAAAGGACAAAAATTAGAAGAACGATTGCTTGGCTCGTGGCAAACTGCGAGCTGTATAAAATACTGTGAGAAAATATTCTTTGAAGCACTCAGGCAAGTTGTGCATGCACACCAAACATGGCCACCTTTTTTCAAGGCAACTTGTGAGGGAAGTGATGAAAAAAAAAACAATGGCATTGAACTCACCGCCAGTGCCATTGATTGTGTTTGTGTTGCACAAGAAGGCATTCGTCACATCCCGGTGGCCTCAATTACACAGCGACATGTTACATAAGAAGTAAACCTTGATTCGGATGGATTGGATGGTCACCACTTCCCCATTTCCTCTTTTGTGGAAGCTACAAGAAGAACGATTCACTCAACGCCTCTGCAGGTCTTCTCTGACCCAATACGGAATTAACAAAAAATGTTCTTGAGACATGCATGTTGTTCGGAAGCAGTCGGGAGAATCCATATTCTATTTCATCAAAAACACTTGGAGTCCCTTTGGTTGTTGTTGACTATCATAAACAAGGGGGCTCAGCTTTTGCGAGGCACAGATGTACTTGGGAGCATGGGTCGCCGCCGGAATTGGCTCTGGAGCACAAGCTGAACCTCAATTAAGGTCAGGCTACTCGCCGGGTGCCATGTGTCACTTGAAATTGCCTGCCAATCACATCGGGGAGTCCTTTTTCAGATTGCAAAACCACACGGTTCAAATGACATATTCCATCCGTGAATTCACAATAGGTTACATTTCATATCACCAAACATTTCTCTTACTCAAAGAGCACACTTGGTTGACGGCGCATGCAGAAATAACGATAGTTAGCCTTTTGACATCAGATTTTTATCCTCAATATGAAAACACCATGCATGAAACTGTCACAATTCAAATGTACAACTTCTTAATCTCTTAATCATCTGCTCTTTGAAGTCTGCTTGCAGATTCTTCTTAAATGTACTTTATAAGATTCTACATCTTGCTGGACTCAAGCAAACCGCGCTCGCTACACTTCAAGGGAACGAGACGAGCAGCTTTGATGAGCAGCATATCATCTGCCCACGCCCACGTTGGTGCTCACCATCCCTTTTAAAATATCCCTTCTTGCATGTAGCTGCGCAGATATAAACACTTGGCCTAGCTCCAGCGTCCCCCACAACCCTAATGAGAATAAAGTGCTCGGGGAAATGGATGGATGGACGGACGGACGGAGGGATGGATGGATGGATGGATGGACGGACGGACGGACGGAAGGATGGAGGGATGGATGGATGCATGGATGGATGGACGGACGGACGGTTGGATGGATGGATGGATGGATGGATGGATGGATGGATGGATGGATGGATGGATGGATGGATGGATGGATCTCATAAAGTCAAATTTCGGATTATACCGAATCGCATATAGGAGGATACAATACGTTGCCTTATCAATTATTATCACTAAGCACTAATGCTAATAATACTAATAATCTGTCTTCCATGAAACACAAGAGGTCTCCACAATGGTCTACCGATATTATAAATCATGATGGGAGGTTACTGACGGTCGCCATGGTGATGATAAGAACACGGAAATCTCCTAATTACTGGTCTCATCTGCATCGTTCTTGTACCATCAAAAGATTTGAAGACACCCGCTGCTGAAAGAGAAGGGAAATATCTTTTTCTCATGCAACGCGACACACGTGCGAGAGCACACAAACACACACACACACACACACACACACCCATACACCCACACCCACCCACCCACACACACACACACACACACACACACACACATATACACTCACACACAGGACGCTATCACAGGTGTGTCGGTCGCAAAGCAAACATTACCCTAACATGTGAAGCCCGCTTTCATCTCCCGTCTTCAATGCACGTTCATCTCCAAAGACCTTTTGTGAACTTGTGCGATCGCCGAAACAAAGAAAGTAAGACATTTTCGGAACACAAGCTTTTGTGTAATTGAGTTTGTTTACATCAGGCGCAAAATCGAGTTACCACAGTGGGAAACCTCACCGATGCGGTCCAGTGGTGGACCGTCATTGCGTGCAAAGGCCTTCTGACCTAAAAATATCTGAATCACAGACTGAGGTTAATTCTATTCTGTCCATGAATTCTTTTGAAATAATTCCAATTGTCCTGCAGCTTCCTTTCAGTGTTTTCCTTTCCCCAGTGGTGCTGCTTCCAGATTTGTGTTTTCATATTTAGGCATTGAACCAATCACATTTCAGCCATTTTTTTCAGATATCGACCTGGACGCCTTCGATATTAGTTCTACAAGCCCAGTAGCATCAAATAAGTGTCGATCAAACTGTTGCTTTCTTTAACCAATCTAATTTCAAGTTGGCAACACCAAGGCCTTCTCGCAAGCCCTATTTCCTGGCTAACGCTAACCTCTAGTGGACTTGTAGTCAATCGCAACACATTTTATATATGAGTCACAGCTGTAGCTGCAGTAAAGGTTGTATAGTCATAAAATAGTTATTGACGGTTGGATTGGTTCAGATGTAGCACTACTGAAAGCCTCTGTGTCAAACGCACGCCACGCCACTGATGCAGTCGGAACGTTGATGTTTCCCAACCTCGAAAGAAGCATTTGAAGTGCATTCGCAGTCGACCAAGTGAACCAACCACTGAGATATGAAAAACCAGCTTGTCAGCCATTACAAAGGACATTCTGTTCGCCGCGTTCTGTGATTGAAGTGATTTAAAGCATGAAAAGGTCCATGAAATGCATCAGGTTGGGGCTGCATATTAAGAACCAGGGGGACTGGCCGCCACGGGCTGGTTGGGAGATGCCGGACGCTTTGCCCGTCCAATTACTGGCGCTTGCTCAATTTGTTTCGTGAGAAACATTCGACCTACTTGTGGACACAAAGAAACACTGCGCTGAATAGCAAGAGGCCGTTGACTGTTTGTGATGACGAGCGCTATTACAAGCTTGGCTTGGCTCACGCATTCAATATTGGGACGCTAGCAAGTCCTAATTTCACATGTGTGCTTCCACATGTGTTCATAAATAAGATGGACATTGCTTGAAAAGCAATTCCAGATAACGACACTAATTAATGTCAGGCTGACCTTCAAAAGGTCAATGTGTTAAGACGTGGAGTCGCATGGGGGGTGGGCTATATTAGCTTTGTTCATTTTCTTGAAATTTGCATTTTACACATCATGAATGAAGACGAATGAAGACTTTGATTATTGTGTGTGTGATTCTAAGGAATCATGTGTAAGGAGAAACTGATATCTTATATCAGGGGATCACCGTGAACTAAATGAAATGCATCCAGCCTATAAATTCATCAAGGACGCCACCTCAGTACCCAAGAGCCACACAAGGACAAGCCCTATCCAGGAACGTCGAGATGTGAGCAAAAATCATGGCCCTGATCTAATAGAATTATTATTTTTTCACACTTACTAAGGTCTTATCGGTCATTATTGTGGTGTGATTGTTGACAAGATCAGTGGCGCTGGGCGATGACGTCAGCAGGAGGCGCCAAGGACCAGGAGGGAGAGTGACTGGGAAGAAGCACGGCATTAGAGGCTAAATAAAGAGTTACCCACGTTAACGCACAGCTGGACTCACGTGTGCCTTATTTGACACAAAACGACTCCTGGGACCAGGGAGCAGCCCTCTTGAGGTTGTGGGCGTCGCCAAGCTGCCGCTGAGAAGAGGTGAGAAGGAGGTGATGGAGGATGTTTACATCAGTCGTCATGTGCATACTGCCTTGCTGGGGAGATCTGTGAGCTGCAGGCTGGGGCTCGTCGCACGCCTAGGCAGCGTCACTATGCAGTCATTAAAAGACAACTACCCAAAAATATGCACTGGACTCGGAAAGATGCGGCAGCCGTACAACATCAAACTGAAACCAGGGTCTGAACCTTTCTCTTTAAAAACACCAAGGAGGATTCCATTGCCATTAATGGACAAAGTCAAGAAAGAGCTATCCCGCATGGAACGACTCGGAGTAATAAAAAGAATCGAGCAGCCAACAGACTGGTGCGCTGGCATCGTGGTAGTGCCCAAGAAATCAGGTGCTGTACGAATCTGTGTCGACCTCACCAAACTCAACGAGTCAGTCTGCAGAGAAAAGTATATCCTGCCATCAGTGGAGGAAACACTCGGCATGCTGGCTGGAGCCAGGGTTTTTAGTAAGCTGGATGCAAAAATGGGGTTCTGGCAAATACCCCTAACACCTAATTCCGCAAAGCTTACAACTTTCATCACGCCATTTGGACGCTATTATTTCAAGAGGCTACCTTTTGGGATAGCCTCCGCCCCTGAACACTTTCAAAACAGAATGGTAACAGAGGTTACAGAAGGGCTGGACGGTGTTGTTTGCCTCATGGATGATGTGCTCATATGGGGCCGAACGCAGGAGGAGCACGATGCCCGCCTGCATGCTACCTTGGAGAAAATCCAGGAGGCAGGCATCACTCTCAATGTGGAAAAATGTGAACTGTCAAAGTCAGAGGTGACATTGCTAGGCCATGTGATCTCAGACAGCGGCATCAGGCCAGACCCAGCTAAAACTGAGGCAGTAAGGATGATGCCGGAACCAACAAATCTAACAGAGTTGAGAAGTTTTCTCGGAATGATGAACCAACTGGGGAGGTTTGTGCCGGGGTTGGCAGATCGAGACAAGCCTCTCCGAGACCTCCTGTCCAAACGGAACTGCTGGGTGTGGGGCGTCGACCAGGCACGAGCCTTTCAAGATTTAAAAGACGCGCTGACGTCCACACCGGTGCTGGCCATGTTTGATCCCAACAGAGAAAGTAAAGTCTCTGCAGATGCGTCGTCGTACGGGTTGGGCGGAGTTCTTCTCCAAAAGTGGGAGGAAGAATGGAGACCAATAGCTTACGTGTCACGCTCGCTCACATCTACGGAGCAGAGATATGCTCAAGTGGAGAAGGAGGCTCTGGGGCTGACCTGGGCCTGCGAGAGGTTTCGTAACTTTCTCATCGGGAAGCATTTCTTGATGGAGACGGACCACAAACCTCTCCTGAGTCTCCTGGGGTCCCAAGCCCTGGATACATTACCTCCACGGATACAACGCTTCAGAATGCGACTCATGCGCTACTCTTACTCCATCTCTCACGTCCCAGGAAAAAGCCTGTTGACAGCTGACACACTGTCTCGAGCTCCAGTGGAGAAGGGGGCGACACCAGATGACAAAGAATTGCTTGAAGATACAAACATCTACGTCGACATGGTGATGGAGAACCTCCCGGCAACCACCAATTACCTCGAAAGGCTGAGAGAGCAGCTGCAGAGGGACAGCGTGTGTGCACGTGTGATGCAGTTGTGCAAAGAAGGCTGGCCTGAACAAGGCCCCAATGAACCGGCACTCAGGCTGTACAGAGCAGAGCAGGCATTCCTCACAGTCCACGACGGAATCCTACTGAAGGGACAGAGAATTGTCATACCTTCAACCATGAGAAATGATGTTCTCGTTAAACTGCATGAAGGTCACCAGGGCGTGGTAAAGTGTAGAGAACGAGCGCGGCGGGCGGTGTGGTGGCCTGGGCTAAGCCAACAGCTGAACGAGTTGGTTCTCAACTGCCGAACATGCTGCAAGGAGAGACTGAACCACAGAGAGCCAATGATTCCATCACCGTACCCAGGAAGACCATGGGAAAAGCTAGGAGCAGATTTGTTCATGCTCGGAAACAAGACCTACTTGCTGGTTGTAGACTACATGTCAAGGTATGTGGAAATAGCTCTGTTGGCCTCCACAAAATCGAACGAGGTAATCCGCCACCTCAAATCAATATATGCACGCCATGGGATCCCGGACCTTTTGGTTTCGGATGGAGGGCCTCAGTTCTCCGGAACAGTCTTCACAGAGTTTGCGGAGTCATATGGGTTCCGCCACATTACAAGTAGCCCACGATACCCTCAAGGCAATGCCGAGGCAGAACGTGCAGTTCAGACGATCAAAAGCCTCTTGAAAAAAGCAGATGACCCCTATCTGGCCTTGCTTGCGTACAGGGCTACCCCTCTTGAAAACGGGTACAGCCCCGCTCAGCTTCTAATGGGGAGGAGACTCCGCACGAGGGTTCCCATCCTTCCTGTCCTGCTTAACCCAGCCATCCCCGACCGAGAAGCCATCATCCAGAAGGAAGATGAGAAGAGGACAAAAGATGCACAACGCTACAACACGCGACATCGTGCACAGAACCTCGTCAGACTCAACCCGGGACAGTGTGTGTGGATTAAGGACCAAGGAGCGGAAGGAGCCATCATCGAAAGACATGCTTCCCCACGATCATATCTGGTAGAGGGACCTCACGGGACCATCAGACGAAACCGGCGTCATCTCATCCCAATGAGGTCCTCGCCTGAGCAGAGTGGCTGTGATGCAGCGGAGCAGTCTTCGGGAAGCGATCCAGAAAGTCCATCAGCGGGACCACTACAGCACAATCTTCCAGAACCACCCACTCCTACTACCAAGACCAGGTTTGGGAGAGTCGTGGTGAAACCAACCAGGTTGGACTTGTGATTTTCTTTTTTTTCACCCATTTTCCCCCTACTTTCAGGCCCTGCTTGCAGGGTTGTTCGTTTAAAAAAAAAAAAAAAAAAAAAACGGGGGTGGGTGTATTCCGAATATTGAGATGTACTTGTACATGCTGTTCTGTTTGTCCATACAATGTTCAGCCCATTACAGAGCATAGAGGAGGATCAGTTAAGATGGACCATCAAGTTATTGTTCTCAAATGGATTGTCTCAAATATGTTTGTTTTTCCTATGCGATCCCTTGTCACAGTCTGAGGGACGAGCAGACCTTTCAACCACGAGGCAGAATAATCCTCAAGGTCTGTTGAATCATTGGTAGTCTATCCAATGATTCTAGAAAGGGGAGATGTGGTGTGATTGTTGACAAGATCAGTGGCGCTGGGCGATGACGTCAGCAGGAGGCGCCAAGGACCAGGAGGGAGAGTGACTGGGAAGAAGCACGGCATTAGAGGCTAAATAAAGAGTTACCCACGTTAACGCACAGCTGGACTCACGTGTGCCTTATTTGACAACACGACAATTATAATCTTATAAATGTGTGACATTTACCGCCATGGCACAAGTGGGAACAGGGAAGTACACTTTAGCAGCATGTTTATTCCAAACTTGCAAAATATTTTGCCAGTGGGATGAGGATATCAACTTAGGCATTTTACTCAGGGCTGGAATGAGTTAGCGGATTGATTGTGACTTGATGATCAGTAGCATGAAAAGGAGTGATGTGATACACGGTCATGATGATCCGAATGATCATTTTAGTCAATATGATGGTTCAGAACTGTACTTGGATAGATAATGTTCTGCCATAAAGATCTTACATCAGCTTTCAAAAAAGTTTGTCAGAATTTTGAAGCTGCAAAAACAACCTTACAAATATGTGGCAAAAGTGGCTAGCGTTGTTTTTTTTTCCACTATCAGAAAACAACAAATCACAGAACCAAATACCAACAATATTATTTGAAGTCATATTTTAATTTTGGGGTTGAATGACCTGAACTACGATGAATTTAGCAGAAGCGACCTGCCTCATGAGGAGCTGTTTAAATAAAATAAATAAATAGATTTTATTAAATGAAGTTAAGTTCTTCTTCTTCTTTTCCCTTCAAGAGGTCGCCACAGCGAATCAGTGTCCTCCATCTTAAGAGCCCTATTATCACTTGTCACAAGCTTATGTTAGTTGATGTCATGAATCCAGCAGACCACTATTTATCTCAATATTGAAGTTATAAGTCTTTATAATAATATCTATCAGTTAGCCACTAATCCCATCAATATAATATGCACACATGGCATCATAACCACTAATATATTCAGCCAATTTCATCACTCATGCAATTCAGTCAATCCGAACCAGAGATATATAAAAGTCACTTAGTCATCTAATCCATATCTATAGTTATCTTCACTTTTGTTATGTTATTATCATTTATCTTATTTGTCTATTTATAGTTCATTTTTTATCATTAGTCCAGAATGTCAATTCATCGCATCATCTGTCCATCATCATCCATCTCCATATCATCATCATTATCTCATATCCAATTGACCCATCATCTCATCTTTCCATCATCTTATTCATTATGCCATGCAATGCACATCACCCAGCCATATCCAGTCATCATCCCCATTTATATCTTCTACTCAGTGCGACGGCGATCCCTACGGATCCACTATGTTGTATGACGTGGTATGATTATGTCAGTAGTGTTGTCTGCTGGGTATGGTCTGCAGGTATCGTGATGTTGAGATGCTGATGCTGATCGACTCGACCGGAGTTAGCTGCTGGGAGGCACTCGCCCGAATGCCCCTGAGCATGTCGGCCAATGGGTACATCATGACTCACGGCAGGCATCGGAAGGAGAAGAGGTGATGTGAGGCAGCACAACATCCCACCACACACTACGGATTACTAGCGATCCCACATCCGACTATCCCACATGAACCTGCAAAATTGGTGTCGATGCTGATGCTGCAGCCAGGATCTATCGTAAGTGCACCAAATGTTGTATGTGATGTCTCATCACTCTTACTTACTTACGAATGCTTCTTGCATCCTATCCTCAATTGTACGCATTGGTGTGAAGGCAGTGGACTGCAATGCTGAGTCAACATGTATGTATGTATAGTATTATCTATGTATGTCGTGACTATCTATTATTATGCTATCTATTTCATTATCTATCTACTGTCTACTATCATTGCATCATCTACTATATCGTACTTTACTACACCTATACTATCGTATGTATTATCATCTATTATCTATCTACTCCTATCTATCTACTACATACTACTACTATCTATCTTCATCTATCTACTAGTCTATCATCTACCTTCATCTATCATCCTCTACACTCTCTACATCTTACACTATGCTACCTACCTATCACACTACTGACCGCTTGACCTACCTCACTCATACATTAGTGCTGATCCAACACCACACCATCAGGTAATCAAAGGCTTAGTCGGTGTTGAACTAAAATTTTGCAGTTGCACTCCCCTAATGGCAGATCTACTGCAAACATTATCGTAATTTGTTTCTATGCTATAAGGCATGCACACAACAACCCCCACACACATATCTTGGTAGTCGTACTCCATCAGCTGTGTCGCGAGAATTGCGCAATACAGATCCAGTATCGGATGGACTTTAGGGCATAAATAAAAATCCCTCAGTGGGATTATTTATTTGCTTTCGCGGAAACGTGACTGACAACATTTGTGCCTGGAACTGAATCCAGTGTCTACTTTCCAATGCAGATGTGAGTGTCAATAAGGAAGAGGTCACATTGTCATAGCAACGATGTGTACATGCATCAATGAAAACAACTGTTCTAAACTGGGAAAAAGTATATTCCATATATATATATATATATATATATATATATATATATATATATATATATATATATATATATATATATATATATATATATATATATATGTATTCTGACACACACAAACACACATGCATAGACATCTAATTGCAGCGTCTCTCAAATCCTTGGCACCGCAGAAAATAAACACGATGCTGGAGTTCTTCTCCAAAGAGTGGGAGCAAGCCTATTGACTAGATTCTCAAACCCGATTATGGTTATCATAATCCTATTGAAACGATTACACCGCGGATTGAATGAGGCATACTTGTAAAAAGATACTTTTATGAGCTCTCTTTCCGAACGACATTGAGTGCTCTTATCAGATCCAATTAGATTTGCTGAGCATCTTTGCTTTTTTCTTTCCAGGAAGGTAGTGTGAAAGATGACATGCTCTTACCTCTAGCGGCACATTGCTGAGTTAACAAGTTGCAGGCCAGATCGAACATTTCCTACTGATGACTGCAGGGACATAAACAACTTGGAGTCATTGCACCACCCCCTCAGACCGGGCAGGCCGAGAAGAAAAGAATAAGCTGGTGCCATTGAACAGCCTGAAAACAGAGCCCAACTCTGTCAAAGGTGTCAAAGTTCACATGCAGAGAATGAATGCACCCCCATTGGTTTGTTTCCGTGCACCCCCCCCCCACCACCAACTTCGCTCTCTCGAGCTGTTTCTTTCTCTGGATCATTGAAACGCTATGGGACAGAAATCCCCACACTGATGTCTGCCGGGCTGCATAATGAGAATAAATGAGCCGGAAGTAAATAAGCAGGCTGTGTAATGCTCACCACTCTATAGCAGTCACATATAGCCTTTCATCAAAAATGAAGATGGATTATGTTGGCAAAAGGTCAGAACAATGGTCCAGTGTTCTGCGAGGGAACCCGGAGAACAGCTTCCATGCTTTGCCAAAAGAAATAATACATATATTCGTGAGCAGGCGATAACAAGTTATTTATTTATTTTATTCATTCACTCACCTATTTTTATTTATTCATTTATTTCTCTTTCATTTATTTATTTATTTATTTATTTATTTATTTATTTATTTATTTATTTATTTAATCTTGTCTGTTTGTTTATTTATTTATTTATTTACATTTGAGAAAATAAAACACATCAAAATATGAAACACAAAACGTAACGACATTCATCCAAAGCAATGTTAGCTTCCCCTTTGCTGTCACGGTTTGCGAGGTGGTGATGGCGAGTTCGGATCCCAAAAAGCAGGCAGGAGGGAGCAGGAGGTTGTTTGACAAATTGTATTAAAATAAAGTCAGCAGGAACAAAATGTAATACATCAAAATCATCTGAATAGAAAAAATACAAAGTAGCAAAAGAAGACCAAAAGTAAAAGTCCACCAAGGTTAAACAAACACATACACAATGCATGCAGCAACCAAGCAGCAAACAAACAATGAACCGGCACCGGATGGTCGTGCCGGGTGTCCTTTTAAGTGTCAATGATTAAACGACCAGCACCTGCGAGGCTGCAGACAGGGCTGACGTCGCTACCCGCTGGTCGCCAATCTGATCGGTACGACCAGCACCTGCGCAGGTGTAGGCGGGGCCGACAGCGCCCCCCCGTTGGTCGCCAACCAGATCGTGACAGTACCTCCCCTTCAAGGGGCTGCTTCCAGAAGTCCCAACAGTCTCCCAAAAGGTCCACTCGCCAGGGAACGGTCGGTGGAGAGGGCAACCGCTGCCTCTCCAGCATACGACGGGCGGCGGCCTGATGGGAACGGGACTCGGCCTGGGGTGGACGAAGACGCGGAACGGATCGTCGTGGGTGTGAGTGCGATCCCTCTCGCACGTTCACGCGACGGCGCATGGCTCTGCGTGGACGTCGAACTGCCAGGCGCAGAATGGCACCCCGTACGGCCGTATGGGACCAGGTCTCGGCCGGACGCCGATGTGGGCTTGAACTGCCCGGCTCCGGGGGAACGAGACCAGTCCAGAGCCGTTCCGGGATCCAGCGGTGAGTGGGGTCTCGGACTGACGTTGACGCGGACGTTGCACGCCTCGTCGTGGATGAGACTCAATTCGTCATCCACGACGACAGCGTGGCTGGACGTGGGCGTGCAATGCTAGTCACCCAGTGTCACCCTGGACGGCCACCTGGAAGGAGGTCTCGGCCGGACGTTTACGTGGACGTTGCGGCTCGTCGAGTGACGCAATTCAAACTCGACGAGGCTTGCGCTAACGTGGACGTAGCATTGCCAGGCACAGGGTGGAAATGAGACGGGTCCGATGTACCTGCGGGATCCGATGGTTGGCCGGTTCATTGTTTGTTTGCTGCTTGTTTGCTGCATGCATTGTGTATGTGTTTGTTTAACCTTGGCGGACTTTTACTTTTGGTCTTCTTTTGCAACTTTGTATTTTTTCCATTCAGATGATTTTGATTTACATTTTGTTCCTGCTGACTTTATTTTAATACAATTTGTCAAACAACCTCCTGCTCCCTCCTGCCTGCTTTTTGGGATCCGCACCCGCCATCACCACCTTGCAAATCGTGACAATTGCTGCCTTGAGTTGTCTCGGATCTGTCTTTTTCAAGACGAAATTAATATCAGCAGCAGGTGGGATGAGCAAGTTTTCCTTGGTCCGATCGCGCCATGGATGAAGGGAGGTTCGGCTCGGCTGATCGGACTTAATCATATGCCTTTGTGGAATCATTCTCTTTTTATGAGAGTGACAAGGGGGCATCCCCATAAGAGATATTAGTTGGGTGATTCACAAGTGTCTGGGAGAAGGCGAGCGGGCGGGGCGTGGGGTGGGGTGTATCAAATCTGTTTCCATAGCAATCCACATCTTGCCGTTCTAAAATGCAAGTCAGTTTTGGACAGCGGTGCCAATGTCTGTCACTCATTTTATTAATCAACGAATGGGGAATACGCTGCCCGCCGTCCGACCGTAATATAACCGTCACACTCCGTGATAAAGACGAAGTGTTCTCATTAGATATGTGTGTTTGTGTTTTTGGCACGGTTGTCTTTTACAGCTAAGTGCGCCGTTAGGAGATAATTTATTCCGCAGCGCATAGATCCATTCCGCATACATGTTGTCATTATTGCAGAGAAAACAGAAACAAATCAGTACAATAGAAGCTGGCTTCAATTCACCGCCACACATATTTAACCAACCGGGACAAGTCGGCGTTTGGAGCTTTTCTTTCACACACTGCGTTGCTAATCTAAATTTAAAGAGGAAGTCATTTTCTGAATGCAATTGACCGTGTTGTAAAAGACACAAATGAGGAAAGAAAGGAGGCCTTTCTTGTGCCGCGGCAATGCGATTTTGAGAATGACATTTCTAGGGAATTGGTTGAACACAATGGCTGGATTGCGCAAAGGGGTGTTTTCCTGCTCTGATTCAAACCAGTGGGGCATATATGCCTATGTGCATTGGTGGACCGTCAGGGCCTGCTCGGCCTTCTCTGCTGGCCTAAAAATGTTTGAATCACAGACAGATGTTAATGATATTTTGTCCACAAATTTTTATTATATACAGTAAAGTCTCGTTATATCGATATTCAAGGGAGTCCGAAAAAATATCGATATAACCGGGACTATCGATATATCCGACCCTGTTTGCATGTAATTTTCTCCGTGCGTGCATAGAAATAGTATCGATATAACCGGGACTATCGATATATCCGATATCGATATAACGAGACTTTACTGTATTTCAGAATTTTCCTTCAGCTTCCTTTCATTGCTTTTCTCACCCCTGTTTTGCTGCTTCCAGATGTGTATTTGTATTAATGCATTGAACCAATCAAATTTAAGCCAATATTTGTTACCCTGGTGAGAAATCGACCTGGTTTTCACCATCAGTTATTCGGGCCCTGTCGCATCAAATAACTGCCGATCAAATGGTTCCTTCAACCAATTTCGTTAACCAATTTCCTGGCTAACGCTACCCCCTGGTGGACTTGTAGTCAACCACACCACACTTTATATATTTGAGTCACAATTGCAGCTGTAGCTGCAGTAAAGGTTGGAGAGTCATAGAATAGTTATTAAGATCTGGATTAATTCAGACATAGCACTACTGAAGGCCTAATTGTCAAATGCACGGCCTGCCACTTCTTATGGGGGATCTCCACTTCAACACCAGAATTACGATACTTATGTTTCTGTGTTATTTGAATAGCCACGTGTTGGACACTGTTTTGGATTTTTCTTCATCCCCTCCAACTCCATTGTGCTTTTTCGGTGAACACAGAACATTAAAGGACAACTAACGCCTGCCGACAAGTTGTGTCCATAATTTGTAAAATGGCTTCAAATGACTTCCACTGAGCGTATTTTACAAAGATCTCACCGCATATAGCTATATTTTACGTTTTAAGACTCGCGCTGAATATTCCGGTTGTTTTTGAGTTGGTGACAAGTCCTCGCGTCACGTCACTGAAGGAACGCCTCTAACCGAGAAAGGACACATTTTAGCAGTCCTTTTATCATGTCAATGCATTTTGCGGTACTTTGTTTGGTCTGAAAACTTTGTGTTGATCCGTGTTGATGGCGAAATTAGAAGGAAAATACATAAATAACGTGATGGTGAATCCTTGTGTGTTGCACCGAGCATCTATTTGATATTCGCTGACAAAAATTCTAAGGAAACAAATCAGCCGGTTTCCACTGAGCTTTGTCGCCATCTGCCTCTTTTTGGTGCTACACCCCCCCCCCGCCCCCACCTCAAAATGACACGGAATAAATGCTTTAATCGATTGCAAACATGTATGCTTTCCTCTTCAGAACTATTTGAATCATATTCATAACTAGATGAGTAACAAGAAAGCACGATCTCCGAATCTGAAGCCATTGTTTTGATTCTCGAGCAAGGCAAGACGTCTTGGCGTGACACCACGAACAAGGGGGCGGGACTTTCTGAAACCGGCCACTTCCAGTTTCAATTTTTTGCAGTTTAAGCACACTTTAAGTAATTTTTATTGGTGTTTTGCATTTGACTAAAAATATCATACTGCGTGTTTTGGGTATTTTAGACGCTATAAAACATTTTTCTGATGTCAGTTAGGACACAAAAAAGTGATGTCGGTTGTCCTTTAAACGTTCAAATGAATGTGGCTAGAGATTACACACGTGCCCACAGCACACATTCCAACTCTATCATAAATGCAAATCTACAAACAGACAACCCCTCCCACCCCCTAAAAAAGGAAGGTACAGATGATATCGCAAAAGCAATCTTAGCAGTGCTACTTTGCACAGAAGAGTGCTTTTTCTGAGTGCTTGGCGGGTTGGGGGGAAATCGTACCTCCGCCGTCAACTGTGTGAGCAGCGGCGAACCAGTCATCTCTGATGTCACTTTTGACAGAGAACAGAAAGACCCATGTTGGTGTGAGCTGGAAACTAGACAACCCAGAACACCAAGAACACCCCCTTCCTTCAGCTATATTAATGGCCTTCACCTCAAAGGAACCTCCAGCACCCACATATAATTTGTGTACTCACGTGTTACATTCATGAGACCTTATTATTCATCCAATCATATGAACTAACATTCCCAATTTATGTTCAATCTATAAACACACAAAAATGCGCATAGTCTCAACACAAAACAAAAAGGAGGTCTGGTTTTGTTGCCATGGAGATAATGACCCATGTGGAAAACAGGAAGTTAATGAGCAATCTGGACGCAACTCATGAAATGTTGTTTGGCAGCACCCAGAGGCTGGCGGTTTCAATGTATAAGGCCGATGATTGAACTCTTACCTCTGTTTAAATGTTTGAATGGAACTTTTGGGAATCGTAAATGGGGTCAAATCGGGACACCCAGCATGCAATTGTCTTCACTGTGATTAATGTCAAAAAGTCGAAAGTCAAAGTCAGCTTTATTGTCAAATATGCTAATATGCATGACATACAGCACAGATGAAATGACTGTCCTCTCGGACCCAGCATGCAAGGCACTTATAATCACTTAACAATGTGTGCAAAAAAAGTGTTGGTAGCTTAGGGAAACACACCAAAAGACCGTACTAATAATTCTGTCTCACATACACTTGATTTAGTTTGCATGAAATACAGAGAAAAGATATTTGATACTCAATTTTGCAGCTTTGTTGTTTTTCTGGCGATCAAGGGTGGAGCATGAACAGGGAGAGAATGACCTAACCTCCCAGAAAGTCAGCTTCCATCTGAATCCCAAGCAGCAGCATATCGCTGTTAATGAAAAATGCCATACGGGTTCGCCAAATGAGTTCCGGAGATTGCTATCCGGACGGGATGGACATACGATGGCGGCCGCTGCAGGTATCTAGCCAAATGTTAATGTTCTCTCTTCATTATTGCCATTGAGCGGTTGCCATTGTCGGACCTGATGAATCTGCCAGTTGGGTCCATTCGGCAGCACGGCTTCCTGTCATGATGTGTGACAGGCAGATGACTTCACCCCAACACTCACATCTACCCCCTACCAGTCAGGCAGCTGCGTTCATCACACAAAATAAAGGGGGACTTTGATGGTATCTTCTCTGAATCACCCCCCTGCCCCCATCACACACGCACACACACACACACACAAACACACACATATACGAGAGAGACAGTCGCTGTCACATTGAAGGAGACTTCCATTTCCTCAGTGATTGAGTTTCTGCCTCGCCTCTCGTGTTCACAAGAAGAATCAGAATCAGAATCATAAAACCTTTATTTGTCCCACAATGGGGAAATTTGAAAGAAGCGCAGCTGAAGTAAGCTCACACCCAACCACCTTCCCGCTTGTATTTGAATACCAGCTCCAAGCTGAGCATGGGGTCTCATTCTCCTTTTCCACTTCCACTGTTAATCACTGATGAAAAAACGTGTAGTGTATATACAAAAGACGTGTTGATTTCATTTACTCATCTGAAAACTCTTAGATTTGTGGCCTTTTGATCCAGTGTGGCGTCTATTAAAAAAAAACATTCAGCCATTTTTTTGAAAAGCATACAAAAATAAAGCCGGGCTGAGTGTCTTGTGTCAGCTGGGATAGGCTCCTGCTCACCATGACCGCATCAGGTAAAAACTGTGTTCTAAATGAATCGATGGATTGTTTATGTCCATTGAATTTAACCTTCAGCTTGGTGCCTATTCAGTCAAACTACAGTATTTCGATTTGACATTTCAAACATGAATCCGTCCAATGTTCAATGTCCAATGATCCGTCCAAGCAAGGAGCGTCAGCGCAGAGCGCCGATGCGTATCAGGAAATTCAAAGTCAGCTTTATTGTCAAATACGCTAATATGCATGACATACAGCACGGATGAATGATTACTGTCCTCTCGGACCCAGCATGCAAGGCATTTATAATGACTTTAACAAACATAATAAACATGAAAACGCCAATTTGCCGGAAGAGGGGAGCCGCTGTGTGTTCACGCGCCGCCATCTTGGGAAAAATAAAAAATAAAAATAAAAAATTACAAATATGACATCACAAAGACACAGAGTCATTGATTCTTCAGGACTTGCTGTACCCTCTTTGTGATGACATGAAGCAGTTCTAGATGAAAGAGGAGAGGATGAACGCATCATGTCAGCAGTGGATCAGGGACATCATGGTGGAATTTGTACATCTACTACAAGCTAAATGTTGAATGCAAACACGAAGCTGTAGCACAATGGCCCCAGAGCTGTCCAGCGATGACAGTCAAATGGCTCCGACATTCCTCCCATTCAAAAACTCAGCACAGTCTCCTCCTTGATGATTGTCGTGGCCAAAAATGCTGAAAAACAGTCTGTATCCATTCCACGTGACGCACAACAACATAAAGTGACAAAAGAAACCACAATAAGACAAAAACAACAAAAAAGGCGCCATCTTGAAAACAAAAAACAAAAAAAAAAACATTCGCGTAATTCAAATGTCTGTAAGATAAGAACCTGTTTTAAATTTAAAAAAAATAAATGTCGCGGCTTGGAATTGAAGCGGATTTATGTGGGACAGGAGATGTGAGACAATCTCTTTTCATCAATGGATACTACAGCTTCGTGTTTGCTTTCAACTTCACCCCGATTATTGATTGTTGATAATTGTTTCATTTCGTTTTTATTGAACAATATTTAGTTTCTTGTGTCGTGTTTCATTTGCCCGTGAGTGTCCGTGGCGGGTGCGGGTGTGGGAACTGTGCGCCAGCCATTACAAGCGCACCGCGTGTTCTGCCGAGTCTCCGCCTATGATGCGTTCAGGGACATCTTGTAAATAACATTGAACTTGTGTTGTATTCTCTTTTTCTGTAAATAACCACTATACGATCACACGTTGTTAATTCTGTTTTGTTATGTACAATGTTTTGCATTTGAGAACAATCTCGAGGAGATTCAGATTAATCACAAGACGAAACCCATGCGACTTCACCCATCCCTTCTGCCATACTGTGTTGCAGAAATAAAAGAAATAAAAAGACACATTCACGCGTCTGGTCTCATTAAGACGGCAGCATCATGGAGATGAAGACAGTCACTGTTGTGACGGGGGTACATTTACATCTGCACAGTATACAGTTGACACTTTATTTTGTTATGTTTAGAATATCTTGTTTTCTATCCTTTCACCCCCACCCCTACCCCATTCAATTGCTGCTGTGGACCGCAAATTTCTCCATTGTGGGACGAATAAAGGTATTCGGATTCTGAACATTTAGCTTGTAGTAGACGTGCACATTCCACCATGACGTCCCTGATCCACTGCTGGAAAGGATGCTTTGATCCTCTCCTCGTTCATCTAGAACTGCTTCATGTCATCACAAAGAGGGTACAGCAAGTCCTGAAGAATGAACGACTCTCTGTGTCTTTGTGTTGTCATATTCTTTGTTATTTTTGTTTTTAGTTTGTTTTTTTTTTTCCCAAGATGGCGGCGCGTGAACACGCAGCGGCTTCCCCTCTCCCGGCAAATTGGCGTTTCTGTGTTTATTAGTTTGTTTTATGTCATTATAAGTGCCTTGCATGTTAGGTCCGAGAAGATAGTAATTTCATATGTGCTGTATGTCATGCATATTAGCATATTAGATAATAAAGATGGCTTTGACTTTTGACTTTGATGTTTAAAAATCATTGGATCGGAGGGAATGAAAGTGGAAGTAGATAAAACGGAAGGAAGGAAGGCAAAAAGAAAGACAACTTCCCTTCCAAAGACGTTGAAGGTAGTGCGCTGCTGTCCTCTGATGGTAGAAATGAGAGTAACATTTAAACAAAATTCCATCCCGGTGCCTTTTTTTTTGTTGTCTCCGTCGCCCTCTGCAGACCATTTGGGGTTCTCTAAATCAGTGTTTTTCAACCTTTTTCAAGCCAAGGCACATTTCTTCCTTTGAAATTATCTCGGGCCACACCCCCAGCTGAAAATGTGTGTGTGTGTGTGTGTGTGGGGGGGGGGGTATTAACTGTTAATGTATGCTTTTTTTCACGTTTTTATTATATTATTAATAATTAACAATACACCAGACACAGCATACAAAAAAACACATAATGTGAAACACAATATGACAGGCCATAACATATTGTTAATAACAATTCAATTAAAAAAAATATACATAACAATATGTTTTATTGGTAATACATATAAGCTTTTTTTAAAACGTTGAAGAATGATGTTATATTATAACATAGGATTTAACTAAACACAAAGAAAAAAGTATTTTATAATCTTTCATATTTATATTTACTCAGTGTGAAACCTGGGCCTGTTTGGACGAACAGAGAGCTGATATCCTGGCCGGGATGGATGAAAGACACACACGAAGCTCTTCCTCCATAGCTCTCAGTCTTTCTCTGTCTTTTGTTTTTACTGCAGTCAGGCTTGAAAAGCTCACCTCACACAGATATGTTGTGGAAAATGGGAGCAATGTCAAAATAGCTTTGTTAGCCAGCATGGAGAACTCCTTGGCAGCTGCCAACCAAAAACTGTCCAAAGGTAGATCAGCAAAGGTTAGCTTGAGGCCACGATCTTGTCTTAGTTCAGTTAGTTCCTCCTGCTCCTGTAAAGACATGTTTATTCCAACAGCTGATGCTGAGCTGAATGGGTCCTTAACCCAGCCAAGGTGCTCCGTGGAGGCTGAAGAGAAATAAAATGTCATCATCTCCTCAAGAGTTTTCAGATGTTTCACTATTAACTCACACAGTGCAGTAGTATTGACATCTTGCCGTTTATTTGTGAGTGGGAACATTTCAAGATTGCACCTTTCCACATGTTGCTGCGAGAGGTGCACCTTTGAAAGAAACCCATTTACTTTATCTGAACTTGTAAGCAGATTTTAATTGCATTCGTGTGTTCAGTTCATTGAGATGATGAAAATTATCTGCCAGGCAATGTTCCCTCTAAGCTGCGCGCGTGCGCAATCGCGCACTGCTTGTACATAGCACACAAGAACACTATGCAGCGCCCATTTTGCAATGTAACTCAATGAGTGACAGGTGTCCAGCCAATAATGCCGCACAGTTCACGTACGCTACGCAGCCAATCGGAGCAGAACGGAGCGATTGTGCCCTGCCCATACGCACCGTGATACGTACTGGCGTGAAACTTGTGTGAGTGGCCACTGCGTACACATTAGTGATGGGAATTCCGGCTCTTTTCAAATAACCGGTTGTTTTGGCTCGGCTCGTTACCGCTCGTATTTTGGCTCCCAAATGGCTCCTCAGTTTTTTTAATTAATTAACTACCAAAAATCATGTCAAATTATGTGAAAAACAAATTACTCAGGTAAAAAATACACTATATCAAATATTTTTATTTATTTGGCTTGATTTATATGTGCACAGAGAGCATCCACAATTCACTTTCCCTGTGGTTATTGTGGTCTGATAATCCACTGTCATTAATTTACTTTTCATATTAATAATGCTATCATACCAACTAGTAAAAAATATAATAATTGAATAATAATAACAACATAATGTGACATTTGTCCAGAACCGGCTCGTTCGCGAATGACACGTCACTCGTACACATCTGATGTTGCTCACAGTGGTCCTCAGTGTGCCCAGGGAGCTTGTGTGTCTGCTCAGACACATGAAAAATTAGAGGGAACATTGCTGCCAGGTAGAGTCGTTGCCGCTGCATCTCCGGTAAAAGTAAATCCAAATGAGACATAGCTTTCGTTGTATTGCCAGAAACTTTGCTCAACGTCACTGTCTTTGCTTTTTATTGACCTCCATCCATACTCGGGCCTTCATTTGGGTCCGGGTTTTGTCCAGGGTCCACTTCTGAGTCAGCATTTTTCCTCTCCAAAAACCTCTCCTCCAAAAACCTCTCCATCACTTTCACCGTCGTCCCGCGAGCCACAATCTGCACTTGCCGCACTATCCCTGCGTCACTAATTCGCTTGTCTCAAAGCGAATTAGTGACGCACAACTACCCGCTGTTGCCACCTGCTCGTATGGAAGAGTACTACATGATTACTCTGCCAGGCGCTAGACCAGACCTGGGCAAATTACGGCCCGCGGGCCACAGCCGGCCCTTTGTACGTCCCTGTCCGGCCCGCGTGAGACCAATCATAAACGCCATAAATCAAACAAAAAAATGATTTAACTTTTATTTTGAAAAGCGTTAGGTCATTACGTATGCACGACGTAGACTCTATGTCTTACGTGTATATACGCGAGAGTCTTACGTGTATACATGGAAGTGAGTGAAGGCGATTCTGTTCGCCAGGTTACCCTCAAGGCTCAAGATGTCGGCACACCCCAAGAAAAGAAAAGTTGATAACGAATGCCGTATTTTCAACAAGACACGGACTGCCAAATATTTCTTTACAGAAATTAAAGGTAAAGCAGTGTGCTTAGTCTGTGGTACACAGGTTGCTGTGTTTAAAGAATATAATTTGAATCGCCACTACACGACCAAGCATGAAGATAAATACAGAAATCTGTCTGGTGAAGAGTGTGCAAGGGTGTCTGATGCATTGCTTGCAAAACTACAAACCCAACAAGGATGTTTCACTAAACTTCACACTCCCAGAGATGCAGCCGTCAGGACAAGTTATGTCATTTCTCACAAAATCGCCAGAAAAAGTAGGGCATTTTCCGACGGAGAGTTTATTAAGGAGTGTTTATTGGACTCTGCTGCGCTGATGTGCCCAGAGAAAAAGGGCGCGTTTGAGAACGTTTCACTCTCCCGACGCACTGTAACGAGGCGGATTGAGGACATCGCGGGAAACTTAGAGCTTCAGCTGAAGAACAGAGCGGCCGACTTTGACTTTTTTTCTCTGGCTTTGGATGAGAGCTGCGATGTACGTGACACCACCCAGCTGCTCATCTTCTTACGTGGGATAACCGCAGACTTTCAAATCACGGAGGAGTTGGCAGCCATGCAGTCAATAAAAGGGACAACCACTGGTAATGACTTGTTCAGAGAGGTAAATGCATGTATGGCCATGTTAGGACTGAAATGGGACAAGCTTGCAGGTGTGACAACAGATGGTTGTCCAAATCTAACCGGGAAAATGTTGGACTTTTAAAGAGAATGCAGGATAAAGTGACAGAAATGAACCCTGATCAGAAATTGACATTTTTGCATTGTATCATACACCAGGAAGTGTTGTGTAAGACAGTGTTAAAAATGAAACATGTCATTGATGCTGTCACTAAAATAGTTAATTTCATCAGAGCGAGCGCTTTAAATCACAGACAGTTTGTTGCTTTGTTGGAGGAAAATGAGGCTGAACATGGTGACATAAGCTGTCACTGCACTGTTAGGTGGCTCAGCCTTGGCAAGGTTCTGAAAAGTGTCTGGGACCTGAGAGACCAGATTCAGGAGTTCTGTATTCAGAAAGGTCATGACGTCCCAGAACTTTCAGATAACGACTGGTTGGCAGACCTCGGATTCACTGTGGATGTGACTGCACTAATGAACGAACTAAATGTCAAAATGCAGAGCAAGGGCCTTTTTGTGCATGAGATGTACAGTGCAGTGAAGGCTTTCATGAGAAAACTGCAGCTTCTCTCAAGCCAAGTGAAGGTCAACATTCTGACCCACTTGCCAACACTTAAGGAAGCCAAAAGATCAGGTGATCACCTCCAAAAGTACTCAACCACGTTAGAAGCATTGCATGCAGAGTTTTCAAGGCGATTTCAAGATTTCAAAACTCTTGGTAGTGAAATGCACATGGTTTCTTCTCCCTTCAACTGCAGTGTGGATGATGCACAAAGTGAAGTTCAGATGGAACTCATTGATCTGCAGTCTGACACACTTCTGGCAGATCACTTCAAGTCAGTCTCACTGCTGGACTTTTACTCCGCCCTTAAAGAGGAGAATTTTCCACACCTGAGGAGGCATGCTCAGAGGATCCTAGTCCTCTTTGGATCTACCTATCATTGTGAACAGACATTCTCAGTTATGAAGTTCAACAAATCCAAACACAGATCCTCTATGACTGATGACCACCTCTCAGCTGTCCTTCGGATAGCCACTTTAGACATTCCGCCAGATTTCAATGCCCTTGTTCAAGCCCAGAACAGACTGGATCATTCTCACTGAAGAGGTAACATGAGGTGGAAAACATTACAAGTTATTGTTTGTGGAGATTAACAAGTTAAAAATAAATTGCACTGGTTCAATAATTGTTTTTCTTATTTAACCAATACACCACACACATATATTAGTATACATACATACATACATACATACATACATACATACATACATACATACATACATACATACATACATACATACATACATACATATGTACGTACCTACCTACCTACCTACCTACCTACCTACCTACCTACCTACCTACCTACCTACCTACCTACCTACATACATACATACATACATACATACATACATACATACATACATACATACATACATACATACATACATACATATGTAAAAACATAATCACATGACACACTGTCACTTCTGCTATGCTTGTTTGTTATCACCAATCAATCTCACGACGATGATAGCATTCAGTTAAAGCGACCTGGTGTATAATTCCTCATCGTTATTTTTCCTCGATGTTTTCCTTCAAAGGGGGACACGGATAAAAAAAAGAGTCACACAAGTCTTTTGAATTTGACGTTCTTTTCAGAATCCCCTTGACTTTGAGCTCCCCTTGCCACTGGGGCTATTGCATTATTTCCTCAGAAAATTGTCTCTTGAAATATAATTAAAGTCCCCTTTTTCTCCCGTGTCAGCAGGGGGATATTGTGCGGAGGTCAATAGACCACTGATTTAACAGCAGGATGATGAATCAAGGAAGCGACTCCTATTCATACCCTTGAGCAAGGTTCTTGTTCTTACAAGCGTAATTGCCCCTGCAGCAAATATATAACCCCCCCCAAAACCCCACCCTCAATATATTAAACACATCATCGATCAACAAGACTTATAGGTTAGTTGTGACTTCATGAACTCCAGCAGCCTCCTATTTGTCAGTCGAAATAAGATTAAATACATAAATAAATAAATCATAAATATGTTCAGCCACTCCAGTGCAGTTAAAGGCCAGTAGTAAATGAGTCAGTAATTTGTGAGTAATTCAACCATTTTTATTAAACTTCTGGCCGGCACGTTCCACCAGGGAATTACAATTGTGATGAAAAGATACTTATTCATCTATTTATGTAGTTACTTATTCATTCACTTATTGTTCATTCATTTATTTACTTATTCATTCATTTGATCATTCATTTGTTTCTTTATTTATTAGTTTATTAGTTTGTTTATTCATCCATCCATCCAAATGCATCAATCCACCCAGCCAAACCCATCAGTCCATCCATCCAAATCCATCCATCCATCCATCCATCCATCCATCCATCCATCCATCCATCCATCCATCCATCCATCCATCCATCCATCCATCCATCCATCCATCCATTCATCCATCCATCCAAATCCACCAATCCACCCACCCATCCATCCATCCATCCATTATGTATGTATGTATGTATGTATGTATGTATGTATGTATGTATGTATGTATGTATGTATGTATGTATGTATTTGTGTGTGTATGTGTGTATGCGTGTGTATGTGTGTGTGTGTGTGTGTGTATGCGTGTGCCTCGACTGGGATCACCACCTTATCGTGGTGAGGCACTTTGCGCGTCTCAATGACCCTGAGAGCTATGTCGGCCGGAGTCTTGCACTCCTGGCAGGGTCACCCAAGCCGAACAGGTCGAGGGGTAGAGGCCAGACAAAGAGTGATCCCAAACCCGCACCCGGGGGTAGGCGTAGGCGGAGTCCAACAAACTGGACTACCGGCAGCCCCCTGCAACTCCTGCCAGAAAATGGTCGTCATCAGTGTCCTCATGCCACCAGAATTTCATCTGGTAAGAGTGAAGATGGTGGAAGTGTGGACTGTGCACCCACACACTCACCTTAATCTCTACCTTTGCGCAAGCTTCTTGCCCCAATCCCCCGCCCCCATCCCATAAAAACCCAAAATCCTGTGGCGATGTGGAATGGCGGTGGGCACAGGCCAAGGATGTGGCTGGAAGTGCCTAGCCAAACCATGTATGTATGTATGTATGTATGTATGTATGTATGTATGTATGTATGTATGTATGTATGTATGTATGTATGTGTAACGGAGTTGTGCATGAAGACAGTCACTGTTGTGACACCCGTCACATATGTATGTATGTATGTATGCATGCGTGTATGTATGTATGCGTCTATCTATCTATCTATCTATCTATCTATCTATCTATCTATCTATCTATCTATCTATCTATCTATCTATCTATCTATCTATCTATCTATCTATCTATCTATCTATCTATCTATCTATCTATCTATCTATCTATCCTATCTACCTACCTACCTACCTACCTACCTACCTACCTACCTACCTACCTGGCATGTGTCAACACTAGTCTGATCGCACACACCACACCATCTGCCGTCAACCTTCTAAAGGCTTCTGAATGGCTCCGGTAGGGAGCAAAACATTTTGCGTTTGCCTCTCTCAACTTAATGAGCATGATGCATGTATCATATTGAGCAAAAAAAGGAGTTATCGGTGAAATTACTGCATATTTTTCTATGTTTATGGTGCATGCAACACAACAAACCCCCTCCCCCCACACACATTCTTTACGGTACCCATACCAAGCTTGGTGAGGTTTCTTGGAGGAACTAATGAACTACGAGAATAGCACTGAAACCGAAACCGGGTTGAGGTCGACGTACACATTTGCTGTTTCTTCGGCGGTAGTCTCAGATGCTCATCAAAGGCTGCTCGCTCGCGAGATTGAACACAAATATAAAAGTGTCTCTTGTTATTGCTCCCATTTCTCATGACCCCAACTTCAAGATCTACCAAAGGCTTTTTTTTCTCACAAATATTGTTCACGGGTCAGTCTCAAACTGCGCAGGTGATCAGCCATCGAGCTCGCTCACAAAAGCGACATAATAAGATTCTGTTTGGGAAGTATGATATGGATCGCTGATTGGGCTCGCTATCTCAAAGTTAAAATAACACTTTGACCTCAAAAGTACTTGCTCCAAACTATTTCATTTACCTTTTATGTAGCCCCCGGTTGTCACACATTTATTGCGAGAGCTTATATTCCAGTCAGTTGGTGTCTCGGTTGCCTGTAACATATCGACAGAAAAAATTGTGATGTCATCTGACCTTTCCACTGGAGAATCTTAATGCGTCACTTTGCATGAAGTGCGAGGAATCGTAATGGGTTCTCGCTTCAAGGCGAGCGATATGGTGAAGGTGGCTTCATTTGTAGTCCGGACTTAGAAGCATGAAAATCTCCAGGAGGGAGTGTCAGACTCTTCAAAAGTTTCAGGGTACACCAAAAGTCAGTTGATTTGTGCGGCTTTCAAAACTCTCAAGGTCACTGTGTTTATGCATGTCTCTGTTTGTTTGTTTATCAATCTGTGTATATCTGTGTATTTATTTATTTATTTATTTCACTAGAGAGGTGAGCAAATTTGCTCAAATATTAACATAAAAAAATATAGCTGGAAAGTCATTTCAAAAGACATCATAGGCCAGGGGTCGGGAACCGATGGCTCGTAAGTCATATATTGCTCTTTTTAATAATTGCATTTGGCTCGCCGATAAAACTAAATACAGTGAGACCTCAACTTACAAACACCTTAACTTACAAACTTTTCGTCTTACAAACGTCAAATTTATGAAAATTAAACCTTATAATAAGCACTATTTTCATAATACACACCCACCACGGCTGGCGGAGTGATCTTCGGCGGAAGCACACGACCGAACAGCACCAACAGTCCTTATGGAAGGTGACTCTCCTTCCATAAGCCATCAACGACCATCAAAAAGGTAAATAAAACTTTATTTTACAGCACAGTTTATTTCTTTAATTACAGTCATCATGCAATTCCCTTTGACCTTCGACCTCCAACGCCATTCCATCAAGCCATAAATGACCATCACAAATGTAAATAAAGTGACTTTATGATACAATGCAGTGTATTTCTTTCATTGCAATACAATAGCACATTTATTATACATAGAATAAGGTATGGTGTGTGTAGTTTTAAGGCTTATTTAGTTGAAAAGTATATTTTATGGAAACCCGGGAGCGGATTATTCCCATTTTAATGGTTTCCTATGGGAATTTTTTTTTTGAAATACACACTTTTCACCTTACACACTCTGTCTGGGAACCAATTAAGTTCGTAAGTTGTAGGTCTCACTGTACATATTCTCGCTTTTTCGCTGTTCATTTCCTGTTTGAGCTGCAGTTTGGTGGAAAGCGCAATTTTGATTGGATGAAACTGGCTGTTCATTTTGAAACGCCCCTTTTAAATAAGCCCGACGAGTAAAAAAATGACGAGTATCGTACACTTCAAGTTGGAATGGACCGAAGGCCTTTGTGGAGACAAAAAGTTCTGATTCTAATTTGCAATGAAACAAGATGGACCACTCCTGTTCGACTGAGAGCGTACGCAGACGCATTGATGAAACGGCACTTTGACAAGCCCCATGCAAAATATTAGCATCAACATACTTCTGCGAGAGACAGCAGAAAGCAAGTGTGGAAGCTAATGAGCCGTGTGCAGGCTAGCTAGCAGGAACTTCGCGTCTGGACCTGGCAAATTGACTTTCATTCCGATCGTTTGGCTGGATTTTTACCAATCGCGAGGAACGGAAAACCATTCATGTTAATGGTGAGTACTATCCCAAAGCTATTTTAAATAATCTATTCTGACGTTTTGTTGAAAAGTGGCCGCACATGCCAGTGACGTGCGGTGAGGTTCATGGCTGGTGAGGCACTGACGTCATCAATGACGTCACCACTCGTCGCTACTTAGTATTTTAACGGTAAATTCAGCGATTTTGAAAAAAAATCCTAAAACGGTGAAGTTAAATGGACAAGAACTTTAAAGTACAAATCACTAAATACATCTAACTGTTTAATTTATTTTTTCATTTGATATTTCCATGACAGCTTTCCATGATGACAGGTGAGGCACTGCCTCACCTGCCTCCACTGACTGCACGTCACTGGCGCATGCGTGTTTGCGTGTGCGTGTGGCTCTCACTGAAAAACATTTCTAAATGTTTTGCTTACATGGCTCTCTTAGTCAAAAAGGTTCCTGGACCCCTGTCATAGCCCCTTACTTGGTTCCTGATTTCTGACCATGACCGTAGCCATAGTCAGAAATCTGGACTCAATATTTGCAGGAGATAAGACTACTAATGCAAAAAAACACGAATCTTGAAGTTTTTTGTCGCGAGGATCAAACATTCAGAACATGCATATATGTTAAGCAGTATTTTTGCTGTTTTGTTGCATTTTTTTGAGCAGTATTGAGCTGGTATTGTACAGTCCACCAACATGGAAGCTTCATTCAACCCCATAAACCATTTTGAAAGATTTATCTCATGTATACTGTTTATTCCGGCTAACATTTTGCAAGTCTCAGATTGTGACACCGAACATGTCAGTCAGACAAAGTATTTTTCTTCTCCTTTCAGCGAAAGCAAACCTTTGTGGTATTTTCCGGCAGTTGTAGACTGCCACCAAAAGTTGAGGGAGCTAGTTTGATTAAAAACCAAAATTGATGTCTTGCCAACATGCCTCCCAGAAACAGCAAGCGTACATTGACGCCGCTGCAAATATTTAATGAGAGTGTGGTGGATGAATATTGGCCACCCTACTTTAGCGCCGCTAATAAGGCCAGCAGAGGTCCCAGTTATGACATAATCAAGCCCAAGTCTCAAGAGTTGCAATCTTGTGTGCAGAAAGCTGCACCGCCTGACTGGAGATGCACCGGGGAAGGTTGTTGACAATCCCCAACCTCATTAGAGGGCAAGTATGAAGCATCTTGTTGCAGTGCAATCTTGTGGAATGTGCCTCCACATAGGAAGGGCTCTGAAGCCCGCTGGTGCATTGTTACTACGTCAGGCTGGTGGGTGCTGGTGATGCCAAAGTCCGCTCTCACTGTTTTGACATTAATTGTCCTCCCACAGCAAACACGCTGAGGCTCAGTGCCAGCAATTGAGGATTTGTTTTATGCCATTTTTTCAGGGGAGGATTTTAATATGGAAACGAAAATCTTTGAGAAAACTGTATTAGCATGTGTCCGTTGAAAGACTTGATGCTATTTGTCTAATCTCAAAATGTGTCATATCCTCGCAATGTTATCTATGATTTGCCAAAATGTGTTTGGGGTAAACTGTGAAACACCTACAGCTGCCTTTCTTTTTTAGTCGGACAAGACCAGGCTCCCCAACCTAATTTAGAGAGCTGATATTGTAACGGTTACTGGTAGTGATGGGAATATTTCTATTTTCTGTTGCACGTGTGACATATGTAAATTGCGAATTCAAGTACAAATGTCCAGTATGTTCGCAGCTTTATTTATTTATTTATTTATTTATTTATTGTTCATCTATTCATGACAATTACAGATGATTCCTCTTTTTCTTCCACATGGATATTATGACACTTGTTTTGAAATTCCCCCCAAGAAAAGCCGCCTCATTTCGCCACCTATGCTCAAGAAGCAGAAGGAAAAAAAAAGATCTGACACTATTGACTGGAAATGCACATTTCAGTCTGCGCCTTGTCTAATGCAATTGAACAAGACGTGTTTCAAAGCCTCACGTGGAAAACAGCTTTTTACTTCCCCCTATATGATTTACTGATCCATGAAATCCAAGCCGAGCAGAAAGAAAGAGGGGGAAAAATTAGTGTTCAGGACATTTGATAGCCCACATCAATGTTTGAACCAGGTTTGCCTTTGACAGGCAGAATAGAAAGCCCTGCCAGGAGTCGAGAGTGAGACAGTGCATCACCGGCACTGCAGTGAACAAAGAGACTCGGGGATGAGACTTACTGCAACTGTACATACTACACTCAGACAAGGATCAGGCTCTGGAACAAGGTCAATATCTCGTGATGCTCCGGGTCTCGTTCTCATTGGCGCGAAGAGCATTTTCAACAATGCTACTATCTCTTATTTCTACAGCACAGAGCACTTGAACTCTTCATGATGTTCAATTAGATACCAGTACCGACCGAGATGGGCTAGTGGTGAATCACATGAATAGTGCAAACCTCGTGTCAAGCCTTTTGCCCCGAGGGGGCACAGGAGAACTCATACGAGGGTGGTGAAGCTGTGGCAATGGCAGCCGCAAACACACAATTAAAACGACATTCGTCTTTCAGTTCACTTGCCTTTGACAACACACATGCTCCGAAGCACAGAGTATCAGTAAGGGGAAGTTTATGAAATCCCTTAATCCCACTTCACAGCACTTTTCATTCAATGGGTAGCCAGATTGATCCGATATGGTATTATAGTATATTGTCTCCTATAAAAGGAATCTAAGTATTCAAATCTTATTAAGGTAAAATGACATAACTTAAAAAATGTTGGACTTCAATACCTCACAAAAGTTGAACGTTAGCTTAACTCACCATACTTGATTGTCCTTTACAGCTAGCATAATAAATACTCGAAAAAATGGTTCATCATTAAACAGGCAGTTTCTTGGGGGGGGAGTGTTCATGGGTGTTGAATTCCAACAGATGGTCAGACAGACAGACAGAAAGGCAGACAGACGGACAGATAGCTAGCTAGATAATTAGTTTGATAGATTGTGACACGTCAATCTCTACAGAAAGGCTGAAAACATTGGTTTCTGACCAATTAAATATTTCTGGAGCATGAAAATAATGAAGAGTTGGCATTTAGAATGGAATGAAACAGGCTAACATTGCCTCCTCCTTGTTTGACCGATACCATGCCAAAGAGGTCGATACAAGGCAACTTTAAAATGAGGCCCCAAAGTGAGACAAGTAGGAGGCTGGGCAACAGGCTTGGCTTTGCAGTTCTCTGAAAGAAGTTGGTCCAGAATGACAGATGGATGAATCCAGCTGTGTTGACAAAGCTCAGTCCATCACTTGGGAGGAATCAACCAGCTGGGTTTTGAACCATTGTGAATCGTCAGCCCTCTGTCACCGCACCGCTGAAAATCAAAACGTGGTCTTCCAGATGGAGAGGCAGACGATGCGCAGTATGTCCGTGGTGCAGTTGCTGTCACAGACTCTTCCCTGTCACCAGCGAAGCAACATTTGCAAAGACGCAATCATAGTTAGTCCAGTGGCTCTTTTGAGGCTGTTACAATCTCATTACTCCCAGTTTAAAAATCTGATCGGACAGCGCGAGTTCGCAGACAGAAATTCCCGAAATATGACACTGTAGTCACACCCAGATCGTGCCGACCTCTTGATGAGAGCACTTTGAGAAGCACAATAATTAATGCTCAGAAGCGAATCCTCTGTTTAGCACTTGAACGGAGTGTACAGCTCTAATATTATGCTGAGACCTGCATCTACCTTCTGCGGTATTTGTCACCACAGTGTCAAGGGTGGCATGCACCGTCGTGACATGCTGTGTGTCTGTGTGTCTTCATGTGTGAATGGTTTGGTGGCCCAGATTTAACGAGGCACGCCTGGCCCTCATGCATAATGGAGGAGAAGATTAGGCGATAATTTAATGGCCTGCCTGTCAGAGGCGATGTCAAACACCTGGAGAGGTCTTTACCTACCGCGTTAAAAATATATCATATGACATTCGGCTTGGAGGAGTAAAAACTAGTCTGAAGTTAAAAAAAAGAAAATAAAAATTAGACTATAAATAATAAATTACATAAGGGATTAAAAAGAAATACATTATATATATATATATATATATATATATATCTATCTATATATATATCTATCTATATATCTATCTATATATATATATATCTATATATATAAAAAGCCCCTCAGTGCCTCTTTGCACAACCTACACCTTGGGTCTTGTCTGGTGTGGTATATCCCTGCCTCTATGGCTCTGGTGTTCAGGGCCTGCTCTTGGGCAGCCAGGATGAGTGCCTCTGTGCTGTCCTTTAGGCCAGCCCTCTCTAGCCACTGATAGGACTTCTTGAGATCAGCCACTTCTGCTATGGTTCGGTGGTACATCCCGTGTAGGGGCTTTTCCTCCCATGATTGTCCCTCTTCCAGCACCTCATCCTCTGTTCCCCATTGACTGAGACATTCTCTGAGTACATCATCCGTTGGAGCCTTCTCTTTGATGTATTCATGGAGCTTGGATGTTTCATCCTGGACAGTGGCTCTCACACTCACTAGTCCCCGGCCTCCTTCCTTACGGCTTGTGTACAGTCTCAGGGTGCTGGACTTGGGATGGAACCCTCCGTGCATGGTGAGGAGTTTTCGGGTCTTAACATCCGTGGTCTGAATCTCTTCCTTTGGCCACCTTATTATTCCTGCAGGGTATCTGATCACTGGCAGGGCATAGCTGTTTATTGCCCGGGTCTTGTTCTTGCCATTGAGCTGGCTTCTGAGGACTTGCCTCACCCGCTGGAGGTATTTGGTCGTAGCCGCTTTCCTTGTTGCTAATTCGAGGTTGCCATTGGCCTGTGGTATACCGAGGTACTTGTAGTTGTTTTCAATGTCTGCTATTGTTCCTTCAGTGAGTGAGACCCCTTCAGTGTGGACTACCTTGCCCCTCTTAGTCACCATCCGACTACATTTCTCCAGCCCGAATGACATTCCGATATCACTGCTGTAGATCCTGGTTGTGTGGATCAGGGAGTCTATGTCTCTTTCGCTCTTAGCATACAGCTTGATGTCATCCATGTAGAGGAGGTGACTGATCGTAGCTCTATTTCTGAGGCGGTATCCATAGCCTGTCTTGGCGATTATCTGGCTGAGGGGGTTCAGTCCTATGCAGAACAGCAGTGGGGAGAGTGCATCACCTTGGATATGCCACATTTGATGGACACTTGCGTTAGTGGCTTGCCATTGGCTTCAAGTGTGGTTTTCCACATCCTCATCGAGTTTGCAACGAAGGCTCTCAGGGTCCTGTTGACCTTATACAACTCCAAGCATTCAATGATCCATGTGTGTGGCATCGAGTCATATGCTTTCTTGTAATCAATCCAGGCTGTGCACAGGTTGGTATGTCGGGACCTGCAGTCTTGAGCGACTGTTCTGTCAACCAGCAGCTGATGTTTGGCACCTCTAGTATCTCTACTAATGCCTTTCTGTGCTTTGCTCATGTATTGATCCATGTGTCCACTTATCTTAGCCGCAATGATGCCTGACATGAGCTTCCATGTTGTGGAGAGACAGGTTATTGGCCGATAGTTGGAAGGAACTGCACCCTTTGAGGAATCCTTCATGATCAGGATTGTTCGCCCTTCGGTTAGCCATCCTGGGTGAGTCCCATCCATCAGCAGCTGGTTCATTTGTGCTGCTAGGCGCTCGTGGAGAGCTGTGAGTTTCTTTAGCCAGTAGGTGTGGACCATATCCGGGCCTGGTGCCGTCCAGTTTTTAATACCTGAGACTCTTCCTTGTATATCTGCCGCTGTGATGGTAACTGGGTTCTGTTCAGGGAGGTTGCTGTGCTCCTCTTTCAGAGTCACCAGCCATTGTGCACTGCTGTTATGTGTGACCTCCTTCTCCCATATGCCTTTCCAGTATCTTTCAGTTTCCAGCCTTGGAGGGTCTGCTCTGCTGTTAGAACCCTGCCACTGAGCGTACACTTTCGCAGGTTGTGTTGCGAACAGCCTGTTTATTCTTCTGGCCTCATTCTCTTTCGTGTACCTCTTTAGGCGACTGGCCAAGGCCTGGAGCCTTTGTTTGGCAGTTTCGAGTGCTTCAGGTATGGTTATCTGCATGTACCTCTTGGGTATTGGCCTTTTATTCACACCTCTCTGGGTCTCCGTCAATTGACTCACATCTTTCCGAGCCGCCTTTATCTTGGCCTCCAACCGTCTTTTCCATGGTGGGTAATGAATCTCGTGGCTCTCATGGTTGCTCTTGTAGCCAAGCATGTCTAGGATCACTGATGCTGAGGTGTATATCAGCTCATTGGTTTCCGTGATCGTTCCGGTCGGGATCGTTCTCAGTGCTGCATTCACAGTTTCCATGAGACTTTCAGGTGGTACTTCACATAGCCGTTGTAATCGGTGCCTTTGTTGCCCAGTTTTCATTCTTGCCATGATCTTATCTCTCAGGTCATTTGCTGCCTCGCTCAGCATTTCATTTATTGGGGCTGGCTTCCCAATCTCATTATTCATTGGGGCTTGCCTCCCAATCTCTGGTTGAACCTCTTCCTGTGATGTGGCAGCCTGGGGCCCTTCTATATCTATATCCAGCCGATATATATATATATATATATTCTTCTTCTTTTCCTTTCGGCTTTTCCCTTCAAGGTGTCGCCACAGCAAATCAGTGTCCGCCATCTTTAGAGGTTTGATCCACATGTTTGTTTTGGCCAAGCTTTTACGTCGGATGCCCTTACTGACACAACCCTCTGTATTTATCCGGGCTTGGGACCGGCACAAGAACACATATGTCCCTTTGTGGCTACAGGAAAAGCAACTTGCTCCGTAAAAGGCTCCCAAACACAAAATGGTAATCGGCACAGCAACGTTCAAAAAAGCAAAAACTATACTCACCATTTGATGACAATGCTCTGATCTTACTGTGAAATGGGCATCTATTTCCTTACATTACATAACAAGCAGAACTTCACATATATATATATATATATATATATATATATATATATATATATATATAGGGCGGCCCGGTAGCCGAGTGGTTAGCACACCGGCTTCACAGTGCAGAGGTCGCTGGTTCGCGTCCCGGTCCGGCCTCCCTGTGTGGAGTTTGCATGTTCTCCCCGGACCCGTGTGGGTTTTCTCGGTTTCCTCCCACACTCCAAAAACATGCATGGCAGGCAGATTGACCACTCCAAATTGTCCCTAGGTGTGAGTGTGAGAGTGACTGTTGTATGTCTTTGTGTGCCCTGCGATTGGCTGGCAACCAATTCAGGGTGTCCTCCGCCTCGTGCCCGAAGACAGCTGAGATAGGCTCCAGCAACCCCCGCGACCCTAATGAGGAATAAGCGGTACGGAAAATGGATGGATGGATGGATGTAAAATAAAGTTGTTTTATTTACCTTTGTGATGGTCATTGATGGCTTGATGGAATGGCGTTGGAGGTCAGAGGTCAGAGGGAATTGCTGTTTGGAAAGAGAGGCACATGACATGAGGACTGTAATTAAAGAAATAAACTGTGCTGTAAAATAAAGTTTTATTTACCTTTGTGATGGTCGTTGATGGCTTATGGAAGGAGAGTCACCTTCTATAAGGAATGTTTGTAACCCAACCTCTGGTGTGGCTTCTCTTCTTTGCTTCTTTGGAGACTCATCATTTTTGCTGATTAAAAACCTCTTAATTGACACCTGTTGCTTTATGACTTGTAAGGTCTTACGAAGCTGAGGCATCACATTATCGTTCATCATGTTGATTATTCTCATAGCCACAGTCTTTTCTGGATGGAACTGTTTGATAAAAGCCTGCACTCCATTCCACTTTGCCAACATTGCCTTGATGAGCTCACTTGATGCTGCAGCCGTCTCCTCCTTCTCGACCTCAGATGTTCTCGAACCATCCGTTGCTGGCTTTAAAATCCTCAATAAGCACCGAACTTCCAGGTTGCCGCATGGCGATATCGGCGTGAATTAGCCATGCTTTCTCGCATATAATTGCTTTACTCATGCTGTCGCCGGATAATTGCTTTTCGTTAATCCAAATTAACAGACATTTTTCGACTTCTTCGATTGCCCGAGATCGTTGCTTTGACAGCACGGAAACACCTTTTGCAACAGACGCACCTTTGATGGCTTCTCCGTTGCGAAGAATGGTAGCAATGGTTGACTTAGCATAGCCGTACTGGGCCACTAAATCACACAAACGCACACCTCGTTCGTGTTTTCTCATTCTTCTTCTCGACGGTGATTTTGTTTTGTGTCTTCTTCGGCTGACCACGAACATGTGGTGCGGTCTTTTTCGGTCCCATAATAGTAAAATTATCTGCAAATAGCTCCTCGGAGGCGATCGATGTCTGAATTCAGAGAGAGGGGGTGTGTAAAGGTGCGCCGGCTGCAGCGCTGTTCGGTCGTGTGCTTCCGCCGAAGATCCGAAGATCACTCCGCCAGATCCGAAGATCACTCCGCCAGCCATGGTGGGTGTGTATCGTGAAAAGTAGTGCGTATTTCAAGGTTTAATTTTCATAAATTTGATGTTACCTTACAAAAAGTTCGTAAGGTAAGGTATTCGTAAACCGAGGCCCCACTGTGTGTGTGTGTGTGTGTGTGTGTGTGTGTGTGTGTGTGTGTGTGTGTGTGTGTGTGTGTGTGTGTGTGTGTGTGTATGCGTGTGCGAGTGTGTGTGTGTGTGTGCGTGTGTGTGCGTGCGTGCGTGTGCCCGTGTGTGCGTGTGTGTGTGTGTGTGTGTGTGTGTGTGTGTGTGTGTGTGTGTGTGTGCGTGTGTGCGTGTGCGTGTGTGTGTGCGTGTGTGTGTGTGTGTGTGTGTGTGTGTGTGTGTGTGTGTGTGTGTGTGTGCGCCCGCGCCCGTGTGGCTCTCACAGAAAAATATCTCGAAATATTTTGCTTTTACGGTAAAGTGAAAAAGGTTACCGACCCCTGGGCTAATGGATCAATTTCCCACATTGGACTCGTACCAAAAAGATATTTCTAGATGGCTGCCTTGTGATACTTTGTTCTACTTTCTTCCTTTCATAACTTTGCTGCTGTAAATGTAGATTTTTTTCCATTGTGAGACAAATGGCTTTCTTTTGCCTATAGTGCCTTATAACCGGTGAGGTGTTTGTAGTCTGGTGCCACGTGTTTACAAATAGTACTCAAAGCTTTATTGATCTGATGTAAAGCGCACAGAGAATTGAATGGTGCACATACTGTCATTAACCTGTCACTGTGAATTGTGTATAATGTGATAGTTTTGGGCGGCATGGTGATCTACTGGTTAGCACATCAGCCTCACGGAGGATCGGTGATCTGCACCCACTGAGCCTAAACTCCCAAAGTAATCATCGTAATTTGGTGCGACCATTCTTTGAGCTAGCAGCATCACGTCATCTACGGTGTTGTGCCACAATACCAAAAGCCTGCTGACATTTTCAGGATGTGCCTGTTTGTGAAAGGAGTCTTTCGACTTTGCTTTGGGGTTGCAAGGAGCGACAAATACTTGAGCTGTCTTTCACAGAGATAAAACAGTTTAATTGGTGTAGGCCACATGTGTCAAAGTCAAGGCCTGGGGGCCAAATCTGGCCCGTCGCATCATTTTATTCTGCCCGCAAAAGCAAATAAAACTTGTGAAATTCCAGGATGCTTGCAAAAGTCCCAACCAAAATGTCAAATCCCATGTCAACCAAAATAAGTCATTATTTTTTACTTCTAACAACTTGCCTGTTTGCTCAAATATTTGAGCTTCCATTGGCAAGGGATCAGAGAACAGACACAAAGTCACCTTTTGTTTGAACCCGCAGATCATTCACATGAGCAAAGGTATTCAAACAAACAAAAGCAACCAATGGGAAAGCTTGTCGCCTCTCTATGCTTTTGAAAAACATTGTTAACTAATTCACTGCCATTCCTGAAGTTATTCGGGAATTGAAAAACATCACGTGGAGCGCTATTCATGATGTTGTTAGGGTTTTGTTTTTTTCTTGTCGGTGAATCAAGCTACGGTCAAGCTACGGTCAGACCTCTGGCAATGTTTTTCTCTCCCACAAGGGGCAGCATTTGCTTTTTGTTCAGCCACCGCCTTTTCCATTGAAGATAACTCCAGACCTATATAATGTACGAATGAACGCATTTTTTTCTGATGAAAGAACAGAGTCTAAAGTTTTTAACGCTCTATTGAATGATGATGTAGTCGTACAACTCAACATTCTGTGGGTCCTGTGAAAATGACAAAACAAAAAAACGCTGGCACTGGAGTGGACACGTTTGCACATTGCCTGGCAGTGAATGAGTTTAAAAAAAAAGAATTAAAAAATGGAAAGTTCTCCTCAGGCTTCACTCTGGAGCAAAATCAGAATGTGTCAAGCATGTTGGTGAGGTAAAACAATACATCATTCACTGTACCGGACATTAGCGGAGCAATTAAAGGAATAATAACAAACAACAATGGCAAATAAATTACAGAGATGCTATCTGAGAGCTGTAAAAATGAATGATGCATTTTCAATTAATACTCCATTTTAAATAATGATTTGACCAAATAAATAATGAGGGCTGGGAATTGACGCTCTCTCTCGCAATTAGTTGTTTCATTTCTAAGTATAATTTGGCTTAGTTGAAATGTCACGGCTGTGATTCCACAGTGTCTGTCTCCAAAAGGTCATTTTGAAAGGTTTTGCGATATTTTTTTTCTTCTCCTGTTTCCCTCCTCCCGCCTGAAGTTCATCACCAAGAAATAAACATTGATGCTGTGACGATGGTTAGGCTCAAGAGAAAACCAATACAAAAACTGTCCAATGATGTGAATGTTCCAAAATGTTTTTGTCATTTTTTTTTGTAATTAATTTCATTGTGTATTTATCTTCTTTTGGAGCATTCCTCAGCGTTCATTGTCTCTGTCCCATGTTTGTTTGTTTTGTTTTGTTGTTGTTTTTTTGGGGGTGGGGGTGGTATATTTCTTCTTGCCTTGATTGTGTATTCAACAGAAAACGTATGTTCAGACACAATCGCAAAGCAGATTAATCTTCAAGCAGATTAATTTCCATTTGGCCATCTTCATTTTTCTGACATTCCTGATTTAAAGCCCCATCGCCAAAAACGGCAGAGACCTGATGTATGTCATAGGAAGGTGTGACAATTAAAGCAGCAATAACACCACCGAGGCTGATTTGTTCCACTGTAACACTTGATCAGAAGTGTGTAGGCTGGTAAAGGCTCACGTAAAAAAAAAATGCGCGGGCGTGACGACTTCAAATCGTCCAGCAAAGTCGAGTTTTGTAATGCGCCTGTGACTCATTCCTGGGAGGCATTTTAATCGAACGTGTCGAACGAGGGCTGTCTCGTTGAAATGATACAATAAATTGTGAATATGTGAACCGGTATTTAACCATCATGAACATGTCACACGTGTCAGGGAAATAGATTTGGCCTGGAGGGAAAAGTGCACACGTGTTGAATTTTTCACGAGTTGTGTCAGACCTGCACGATGTATATTGTATGTGATGCACCAGAAAAATAAAAGTTGTATCCGAACAACTTTGTCGGATGATTGATACGGCTTTTACAAGCGATCAGACATGCAAAGTGGGGGGGGTGAGCATTCGCGCCCTGATTTGTCAGAAAATATAGTGGTAGTCCGCTTAGAAAGGATCACACCACACGTCGACGTCAGCTTTCACAGCTTCACTTCTGTTGTGCGGTTTTGTAACCGGGCACGCATGTGTCTACGATGGTTCTCGCCATGCCGCTTCAATTTCGCACGTGGGTTAAAATGCTTGTGTAGTAGATGTGGGTTGGAAAGAGGTCAAATCTTTGCAGATGTAATCCAGCCCATAAAATCAACCCTTGGTGTGGCAGCAGTATAACAGTCAGATTCCTGATTAATGACCGATCTCGCCTTTGTGGGTGCCCCCGTGAGAAATCAAGTTCACCGAAGACTCATGGAAAATGAATCGCAGCTGTAAATGTATTTTTGCTCAACAAATACTGCGAGAGTTTTCAAATCGGAAACGCTGTCAAATGAAGAATAAACGGAACTTGTAGACAGGTTGCCTGTTGCAAGCTTTTTTTTAAATAAAACAATCAAGTGAAGTATATATTTTGTTTAAAAAAACTATCATAAAATGCAAAATTTTGTATTTAAAAACATAAAATAAAATCTATTAAACCAAAACTTCTTCTGGCTCCAACAGTCACACTTGACCGACAAGGTGCAACAGAAAATTTGTGTCAGGTTTTCAAGGGGAAATCAATGGCATTTTTTCCCCAGTAAGTTCGATGTCGCCCTGCTAGACCAAAGACGACATTCTGATTAATATCGTTTAATTGGAATATGAGTTAAGTAGCAAAATCGACCTATATGTTTCCATCTTAGGGGGCGGACATTTTGTGACTTTCTGTCGATGGATTATGACATCACAGTTGCTGAGACAACAACCAATCAGAATGTCAGTTATGTACGAATACATGACAAAAAGTTCATATATCACCGCGAGCACTTGTGTGTACTCTACTTTTTTTCAGAATAAATATTGCAAGGATTTATTTATTTTCTGAATTGTAATTGTGATCAACTCGGATTTCCGGTGACTGAACCATCAGATGGGGAATTGGAATGTTGAAATATTTATGAGACGGTTGCATATTCATCGAGGGGTTCTTTGTACGTGCTCATGTGGTCGTTCACAACATGTTTGAAAATTAAATATTAATGCATTTAAATAAAAAGGCCAGTTCTGGGCGAGTGCGCGTGGATTGGTGTGTGCGTGTGTGTGTACGCACACACAGGGGAGGAGTGAATGGTACGCTCTCAGGGCTGACTGCTGTGGAATCTCAAGTTTGTTGAGCCTGTCAGATAGGAGATATGAGAATCACCTTCATATCCTCTCGTTCACAGATATGGCAATCTGTTACACCTCTCTGCATATATTTCTTGCAATGATGTAAACGCAGTTCATACGTATGGATTCCTTGACATCGGCAAGCCCTGGTTTTACAATGGATGATTTTGTTGTGGTCCTTTAGGTTTATTACAAGACACCCGTTGTACCAGTAGCATAACCTTGTTTGATGCACACACACACACACACACACACACACGCACACACGCACACACACACACACACACACACACACACACACACACACACACACACACACACACACACATATATATATTTGTATACATACATATATGCATGCGCGCACACACGCATACATACATACATACATACATACATACATACATACATACATACATACATACATACATGCATGCACGCACGCACGCGCACACACACACGCACACACACACACACACACACACACGCACACACACACACACGCACACACGCACACGCACACGCACACACACACGCACACGCACACGCACACGCACACACACACACACACACACACACACACACACACACACACACACACACGCACACACACACACACACATACATACATACCAGTGACGTGCGTTGAGGTTCATGGCTGGTGAGGCACTGAAGTCATCACAGTCGGATTTACAAACAAATGAACTCTACACAGTAGCTTATTCACCATTTGATTGGCAACAGTTAACGTGTTTTGTTTAAAATGTCATGCCCGCATTCTTGATATAAACTGTAGCATAGAAAAAAAGAATAAAAAAACGTGTAAAATCATGTTACCTTTACTTATAAATGAAGTCCATGCACCGCTCCTTCCTTTCTTCAGATTTAAAAGTCTCTCTATTTCTTTCAACTTAGATATGTAATCCTCCATTCTGAAAATAAGGCCAAACAACATGAAAAAAATTACTGGGTGGTTGCACTTAACTTGCTAACTGTTTACTGTAGCTTCTCATCTCATCTCATTTTCCGTACCGCTTATTCCTCATTAGGGTTGCGGGGGTTGCTGGAGCCTATCTCAGCTGTCTTCGGGCACGAGGCGGGGGACACCCTGAATTGGTTGCCAGCCAATCGCAGGGCACACAAAGACATACAACAGTCACTCTCACACTCACACCTAGGGACAATTTGGAGCGGTCAATCTGCCTGCCATGCATGTTTTTGGAGTGTGGGAGGAAACCGGAGGACCCGGAGAAAACCCACTTTTATATATATATATATATATATATATATATATATATATATATATATATATATATATATATATATATATATATATATATATAAAACAAATCCTTGCCTCGCCCCTCATGGGCGGTGCCTGTCCCCCATTTTTTTAGCTCGGGTCCTCTACCAGAGGCCAGGAGGCTTGAGGGTTCTGCGCAGTATCCGTGCTGTTCCCAGCACTGCGCTTTTCTGGACCGAGATATCCAATGTTGTTCCCGGGATTTGTTGCAACCACTCGTCGAGTTTGGGGGTCACTGCCCCGAGTGCTCCGACCACCACAGGCACGACTGTCACCTTTACCTTCCAGGCTCTCTCAAGCTCCTCTCTGAGCCCTTGGTATTTCTTGAGTTTCTCATGTTCCTTCTTTCTGATGTTTCCATCACTCGGGACCGCTACATCCACGACAACGGCTTTCCTCTCCCCTTTATCTATGACCACAATATCTGGTTGGTTGGCCATTACCATCTTGTCAGTCTGTATCTGGAAGTCCCACAGGATCTTTGCTCGGTCATTCTCTACCACCTTGGGAGGTGTTTCCCATTTTGACCTTGGGGTTTCCAGTCCATACACCGCACAGATGTTTCGGTAGACTATGCCAGCCACCTGGTTATGGCGCTCCATGTAGGCTTTCCCTGCCAGCATCTTACACCCTGAAGTTATGTGTTGGATTGTCTCGGGTGCCTCTTCGCACAACCTACACCTTGGGTCATGTCTGGTGTGGTATATCCCTGCCTCTATGGCTCTGGTGTATTGTAAAAACAATCCGTATCCGTTCCACACGACGCACAACAACACAAAGTGACAAAAGAAAATACAAAACAAGACAAAAACAACCAAAAAAAGCAAGGCTCATGAGAGCACTTGCTGAGGCTGCCTACTCGGGCGCCATCTTGGACTTCTTCTAGGACCTTATACAACTCCAAGCATTCGGTGATCCATGTTTGTGGCATCGAGTCATATGCTTTCTTGTAATCAATCCAGGCTGTGCACAGGTTGGCATGTCGGGACCTGCAGTCTTGTGCGACTGTTCTGTCAACCAGCAGCTGATGTTTGGCACCTCATCTCTACTAATGCCTTTCTGTACTTTGCTCATGTATTGATCCATATGTCCACTTATCTTAGCCGCAATTATGCCTGACATGAGCTTCCATGTTGTGGAGAGACAGGTTATTTGCCGATAGTTGGAAGGAACTGCACCCTTTGAGGAATCCTTCATGATCAGGATTGTTCTCCCTTTGGTTAGCCATCTTGGGTGAGTCCCATCCATCAGCAACTGGTTCATTTGTACTGCTAGGCGCTCGTGGAGAGCTGTGAGTTTCTTTAGCCAGTAGGTGTGGACCATATCCGGGCCTGGTGCCGTCCAGTTTTTCATACCTGAGACTCTTTCTTGTATATCTGCCGCTGTGATGGTAACTGGGTTCTGTTCATTGTAATCGGTTTCTTAGTTGCCCAGTTTTCAATCTTGCCATGATCTTATCTCTCAGGTCAGTTGCTGCTTCGCTCAGCATTTCATTCATTGGGGCTGGCTTCCCAATCTCATCATTCATTGGGGCTTGCCTCCCAATCTCTGGTTGAACCTCTTCCTCTGATGTGGCAGCCTGGGGCCCTTCACCTCGGAATTTGTGTTGTACCTCATCAATCTCAAGTTGTAATAGCAATTGCCGTTTGTGGATATTGGAACACTGAGCTACTAGTTGTTTCGTGGTCAACCGTGACTGTGGGTTTCGAAGTAACCATTCAGCCCCCATTCTCCGCATGTAACCCCTCTGACTAGGGTTACTTGAGTAGTAGCATTCCAACAGAGCCATGTTATCGCATCTCGTCCATCTCCGCTTTGTTCCAGTAGCCCATTTTTTATCAAGGTGCTCTGGTTCCCCAGCACCTGACGCAGACCTTTTTTGGCCGGGCGACGTCTGAGCCGGCATGTCATTCCATTTATTGTCTCTCGTCATTGTATGAGGTAGGCATTAGCGTGAAGGGTCTTGCCCAAGGACCCCCACTGGATGATGGTTTGTGCTCATTTTTCTCTGCCCCAAGTGGGATATATGATTTGATATATATATATATATATATATATATATATATATATATATATATATATATATATATATATATATATATATATATTTATATATACAGTAAAGTCTCGTTACATCGATATTCAAGGGAGTCCGAAAAAATATCGATATAACCGGGACTATCGATATATCCGATCCTGCGCCGAACTGCATTAAACAAAAGCCGCCAAAAGAGGGCAGCCAAGCGCCATATAAGAAACGGAGCTGGCCATTAGCTCCCTTTTTTTTGGGTGAGAGATGTTCCCCCAACGTTGCCTCAAAATGGCACATATAATTCTTTAATGATTGTAAACATGTATGCTTTAATCTTCAGAACTACAGTGTATTTGAAACATATTCATAACTGGATGTGTAACAGGAAAGCATATTATCCGAATCTGAAGCCATTGTTTGGATTCACAAGCAATGCAAGACGTCTTGGCGTGAAGTCATTTTTATTTGCATTTGAATAAAAAGTGACATCGGCTGTCCTTTAATACACAGTATGGAATGTTAATAATTTTCAAAATCATCGCGCTTCAGCAGACAAAACAAGAAACATTGTTGCAAAAAACGATTGCATTCATATACAGTACAGTGGGCATGTACATAACACAACAGGGAAACTGCAACGCTTACATCTTACTGTATTATGTATACAATTTAAAAAGTCATCAATCTTCTTCTGCTTACCATTTTTACCTTTTAACACAAACACTTCAATCTCGTCTGCTACACACGAGCTAGCGTCTTAACGAGAGTTTACTGTATATACATATATATATTGTGATATCATGAGAGGCTAGCTCTCAGCGGGACAGGACAAGAAGTGCAATGGACGACAGGTTTGGATACAAACAAAAGGTTTTAATCAAGGGTTCCAGGGGGAATTCACAAGCAACAAAGGTTTGAATAGTGTCTCTCCCAATACTTATCAAAATAAAGTCTCTTCTGATGCTTAAATCCAAATAAAGTCTCTTCTGAGGTAAAACTGAAGACGGAGTTCTTTTCCAAGAGTCTCTAGGCCTCACCCCTCTTGACGTCCTCCTCATGTAGCCTAGCCAATGAGTTCCACGCAGCAATCAACTTCTTCACAGAGCACAGCAATCGAGCTTGTCTTTCCCCAAGCTCCACACTCAGAGGCTCTCTGCCTTAAGAGCCTTGCTTGCCAATCAAGCCCTGATCAGCTGCAGGTGTGTGGTTTTAATTGCTGCCTTCCACCAGTTGGGGCCAAGACTCTCTCTGGGTGGAGCCATCTTAGGGGGATGTATTTGCCCTCCAGGACACAGCCTCTCGTGACATCACACATCCCCCCCCCCCCTTGAGACCGACGTCCTCGGCGGGGTAAAGGATGCGAAACAGGCCAGGAAGGCCTCCCTTCGGGAGAGGGCATCCGCATTGCCTTGGCGCTTGCCAGCCCTGTGGACAACAGAGAAGTTAAAGGCCTGCAGACTCAAGAACCACCTGGTTACTCTGCTGTTGGTCTCCTTGTTCCTGGCCATCCATTGGAGAGGAGCATGATCAGAGACCACTGTGAAACGTCTTCCCAGGAGATAGAAGCGCAATGACTCCAGCGCCCATGTAATGGCAAGGCACTCCTTCTCCACTGTGGAATAATTCTTTTCCCTGGGCAACAGCTTCCTGCTAAGGTACAGGATGGGATGTTCCTCTCCTCCATGTACTTGCGAGAGTACAGCCCCCAGACCAACTTCTGATGCATATATATATATATATATATATATATATATATATATATATATATATATATATATATATATATATATATATATATATATATATATATAATTTACATGAATTTCTTCTTTGTTTCTTTTAATGACAGCATTGAAAATAATGCCACTCGTTTTCTTTTGTAAGCGTATGTAAATCAAAAGTAAAGCAGGGTCGGTCTACTAACAAAAGTCTGACCTTGGGCGCCACAGATGCATTGAGCAGGCAGCGTTTGATAAGATCCCCAGATTGAGGATTTTGTATTCATCATTCTGATGATGGCCAGCAACGTTCTTGTTGACAGTGTGATACAGGCAGGAGAAAGGCAATGCTTTCTGGGAAGGACGATTTTGGAAAAAAATACAACACCAGTTTAAGGTTAATGGAAACCTCCGTTACAAGATACGTCTGACTCACTTCTGGGGGAAAAAATGAAGCAATCCTAACATTGTGTGATCTCTGAAAAGCAGGGATGCATTTGTTGTCTTGCGATTACTTTCTTTTTTTCACTCATTCTACTTTCACCTGCTGTCATGTCCTTTGTCAGGTCATACCCACGCTCAGAAAAATATCCTGTCTTATTTTATTTTGGACCACACAAACCAAGTTGCCCAATGCAAGATAAAATAAATAAAACTAGTCTTGCCTGTAGATTCTGTTCTAGTCCCGAACTTCAGAGAACTGGCAGTAACAACAATGAGAGCAGGACAGGAGGCTGCCAAGCTTGAAGCTGAAGAAAAAAATATCCACATTCTCTCAGTCAGAGCGAAATCTCGCGGGGCAGCACAGCACTGCTTGAAGTGAATTTCCTCTTTCTGATCACTGTGCACCTGCCTTTTCTTCTGCTCACTTTTCTCCTGGTGCAGTTTTTTTAAAGAACAAGTTCATCACTCGGTACGGAAAGAGACTGACTGTGCATGGTTGTATGCATTTCAATTGCCGTTTTTGAAATGTAGGTCAAGTGACGTTTACCGGTAGTCAAATTCCTACCCATAATCAAGCAAAAGCCGCAATGTTAAATGCTTTTCTTAATTGATGTTTGCTTTGTTCCAGGTTCGCCATGTGAATCTTGGAAACGAGAGATTGGATGCACATTTTGCAACATGACCTGAATGGGCGTCAGCGGAAGCGGAGGCAAAGCGCATTTGATGCCTCATTTTTCAATGTGCTCGCATTCTATTCTCAACTTTTTGTCCATTGCTCAGCATGATATTCAGTTTTCTTATTTTTTTTCCCGCAGCATTTATTTTTGTATAAATGTAGCCACAAGGTGGCACAAGCCAGTTTCTTATTGTGCCGGTCCCAAGCCCGGATAAATACAGAGGGTTGTGTCAAGAAGGGAATCCGACGTAAAAAAAATTGCCAAAACAAATATGCGAATCAAAACTATACCCATACCGGATCGGTCGAGGCCCGGGTTAACAACGGCCGCCATTGGTAATGTTGATCTTCAGGGTGCCAGTGGAAAATGGACTACTGTTGGTCGAAGAAGGAGAGGAGGGAGGTGTGCCCAGAGGAAAAGAGAGAGATGGAACGCCAAGAGTATAGAACTAAGAGGAGGAACTTTGAATGTAGGTTGACATGATGCAAAGAAGGAAGGTAGACATACTGTGTGTCCAGGAGACCAGGTGGAAAGGGAGAAAGGCTAGAAGCTTAGGGTCAGGGTTTAAGTTGTTCTATCATGGTGAAGACAGAAAGAGAAATGGAGTTGGGGTTATCTTAAAAGAGGAGTTTGTTAGGAATGTCTTAGAAGTAAAAAGAGTATCAGATAGAATGATGAGTCTGAACCTAGAAATTGAAGGTGTGATGTTCAATGTTGTTTGTGGGTATGCCCCACAAGTAGGATGTGAGCTGGCGGAGAAGGAGGAATTTTGGTTGGACTTTGAGGAAGTCATACAGAACATCCCGAGAAGTGAGAGGGTTGTAATTGGTGGAGACTTCAATGGACATGTTGGCGTTGATGAGGAGGTGATGGGTAGGTTTGGACTCCAGATGAGGAACGCTGAAGGACAGATGGTGGTTGACTTTGCTAAGAGAATGCAAATGGCTATTGTGAATACTTTCTTTCAGAAGAGACAGGAACATAGGGTGACCTATAAGAGTGGAGGCAGAAGTACACAGGTAGACTACATTTTGTGTCAACGGCGCCATCTAAAGGAAATCATTGACTGCAAAGTCGTGGTTGGTGAGAGTGTAGCCAGACAGCATAGGTTGGTGGTGTGTAGGATGACGCTGGAAGTGAGGAAGATGAAGAAACCAAAGGCTGAAGTGAGGACAAAATGGTGGAAGTTGAAAAAGGAAGAGTGTTGCATGACATTTAGGAAGGAGGTAAGACAAGCACTGGGTGGGCAAGAGGTCCTTCCAGATGACTGGCAAACTACAGCGAACATAATCACAGACACAGGTCGGAAAGTACTTGGTGTATCGAGTGGAAGAAAGGTAGATAAGGAAACTTGGTGGTGGAATGGGGAGGTGCAGGAGTGTATACAGAGAAAGAGGTTAGAAAAGAAGAAGTGGGACAGTGAGAGGACGGACGAGAGTAGACAGCAGTACAAGGAGATGCAGCGCATGGTTAAAGTAAAGGTGGCAAAGGCCAAACAAGAGGCCTATGATTACTTGTATGCTCGGCTGGACAGCAAGGAAGGTGACACTGATCTTTACAGGCTGGCGAGACAGAGAGACAAAGACGGTAAGGACCTGCAGCAGGTTCGGGTGATTAAGGATAGAGATGGCAATGTATTAACAGGTGCCAGTAGTATGATGGCAAGATGGAACGAGTACTTTGAAGAATTGATGAATGAGGAAAATGAGAAGGAACAAAGAGTAGAAGACGTGACTGTTGTGGACCAAGACGTAGCGAGCATTAGCAAGGATGAAGTGAGGAGGGCGCTGAAGAGGATGAAGTGGGGAAAGGCACTCGGGCCTGATGATTTACCAATCAAGGTATGGAAGTGTCTTGGAGAGGATGCGGTGGTGTTCCTGACTGGGTTATTCAACAAGATCTGAGATGGTGAACAGATGCTTGAAGAATGGAGACGAAGTGTACTCGTGCCCATGTTTAAGAACAAAGGAGATGTGCAGAGTTGTACTAATTACAGAGGAATAAAGTTGATGAGCCATACAATGAAACTCTGGGAAAGAGTAGTTGAAGCTAGACTAAGAGCAGAAGTGAACATTTGTGAACAGCAGTATGGCTTCATGCCAAAAAAAGAGTACGACAGATGCAGTGTTTCCTTCAGGAATGCTGATAGAGAAGTACAGAGAAGGACAGAAGGAATTGCATTGTGTCTTTCTAGATCTGGAGAAAGCGTATGACAGGGTGTCCAGAGAAGAGCTGTGGCATGGCATGAGGAAGTCTGGAGTGACGGAAAAGTATGTTAGAGGGGTACAAGACATGTATCATGACTGTAAGACAGTTGTGAGGTGTGCTGTCGGTATGACTGAGGAATTCAAGGTGGAGGTGGGACTTCAACAGGGGTCAGCTCTGAGCCCCTTCTTGTTTGCTATGGTGATGGACAGGCTGACAGACGATATTAGACAAGAATCTCCTTGGACCATGATGTTTGCAGATGACATTGTGATCTGTAGCGAGAACAGGGAACAGGTGGCGGAGAAACTAGAGCTTTGGAGATATGCCCTGGAAAGGAGAGGAATGAAGATCAGTCGCAGCAAGACGGAATATATGTGTGTAATGAGAGGGATCCAAGTGCAAGAGTGATGCTACAGGGAGAATAGATAAAGAAGGTGGAGGATTTTAAGTACTTGGGGTCAACTGTCCAGAGCAATGGAGAGTGTGGAAAAGAGGTGAAGAAGCGTGTTCAGGCAGGCTGGAGCGGCTGGAGAAAGATGTCAGGTGTGATGTGTGATAGAAGGGTTTCAGCTAGAATGAAAGGAAAAGTGTATAAAACCGCGGTGAGACCAGCCATGATGTTTGACCTGGAGACTGTGCCACTGAAGAAAAGACAGGAAGCAGAGCTGGAGGTAGCAGAGCTGAAGATGTTGAGGTTTTCTTTGGGAGTGACCAGGTTGGATAGGATCAGGAATGAGTACATTAGAGGGACAACTCATATTAGAGGCTTTGGAGAGAAAGTCAGAGAGGCCAGACTGAGATGGTTTGGACATGTCCAGAGGAGAGAGAGTGACTATATCGGGAGAAGGATGCTGAGTCTTGAACTGCCAGGCAGGAGACCGAGAGGAAGACCGAAGAGGAGGTTTATGGATGTGGTCAAAGAGGGCATGAAGGTAGCTGGTGTGAGAGAAGAGGATGCACAAAACCGGGTTAGATAGAGGACATTGATTCGCTGTGGCGACCCCTGAGGGGAAAAGCCGAAAGGAAAAGAAGAAGAAGCATTTATTTTTGTTTATACAGTAAAGTCTCGTTATATCGATATCGGATATATCGATAGTACTGCTTATTACGATACCATTTCTATGAACTCAAGGAGAAAATTACATGCCCGCAGGATCGGATATATCGATAGTCCGGTCATATCGATATTTTTTCCGACTCCCGAGAATATCGATATAACGAGACTTTACTGTATGTATTTATTTATCTGTCTATGCATGTATTTATTTCGCTATTTATTTATTTTATTGTTTCTATGCAACATATAAAGCAGAGAGCGCACTTGGGTTTCAAATTCAGAGGTTTGTGTTGGAATTGCAGGATTGGAGGGAGGTATGCGGCAGTGGTGTAACTAATTGGGGGGGCGGGCGTGGGGAGGGGGGTCGTGGGAGGTATCGGCAACAAAGGATTAACGCGAACACTTGCCAGCCTGCCAGTGGCGGGCAAATTGAATCGTTGGCGGGTAACGGCATCACTCCTAGTTTTAAATTTGGACCCGCATCTATAGCTCCCCGACACCCCGCACCCCATTTAAAATTTTATTTGAGACACACGGCAGCACATCATCATTGACTTTACGGTACTGATGCATGAGATGCCAGTTAAGTCATCTCATATGACAACCAGTCGACTTTCTGTTGTAGTCAAACTGATGGGTTAAAAGTTGATCGTTCTCTCTGGTTCATGGCTCTTCAGGGTGTTAGAAGTGGGATGATAAAATCAGCATGAACCCAGGTGTTGAACAGAATAAGTTATTGAAAAACAAAACGATGCAAAAAGATGTTTAAAGATGTTCGTATAGCGAATTGCCCCAACAAAATAATCACACACGGTGTAGCATAAGTTGAAACCACGTATTCAAAGTTATGGGACAAAAATTGTGTTCAACAAAGGCAAACTCAAAAACTGTTCAATGTATTCACATTTACACAATCCAAACAAGGGCGCGGAAAATCCTACTCGACTCTCTGCAACCTGCCCACCACCTTTTCCAGCTAGTCCCCTCAAGGCACGAGCTACCGATCCATGCGCACCAAATCCAGTAGACATTTAAACAGCTTCTTCCCACCAAGCCATTAACTCTCTAAACAGTAACCCAAATAGAATTGTAGAGTGCCTCATTTTTTCTTATGATGATACTAGTGCAGCGTGTTTTACGTGCGTGTTCGGAGACAAATTATCTGTGTGTTTTACAGACTTGGCAATCAAGATGATTCTAATTCTGATCACACCCATTCTCATGTAGCGCAGGTCCCCACAAGGTTTGTGGATGGGCCGGATCTGATCCCAACTGTCATTGGCGGCAGACAAGGTAACGTCTACCGCCCGAGCTGATTACCAGACCATCGCAGGGTACAAGTCGACAAAACACTCATTCACACTCACAATCGCGTCAGAGTACGTTTCAGATTAGCGAGCCAATCTGCGACAATTTGGCTATCAGTTTTGGGAAAATTGTGCCTGGCGGAAGTCATCCAACCCGCAAGCCTCTCAATAAAAGCATATTACGCAAGACTTGAACACACCCCGCTTTGAGCTCAGGACAAAGCAGTCGCCAACGCCTCCGCGGGTGGCAGCGGTGGTGCCAATTTTAGCCACTTTGTCTTCAGCATACTTCCAATCCCCTCAAGTATCGTAACCACCCCATAAAATAAAAGCACACAAAATACTACAACTCTTGCCATTTCTGTCACGCTGCACCGCAAGCACAAAAACATTCAGTTCCAACCCTTCAACAGTTCACCTCAAACTTTAAGTTGCAATGTATTGAATCCAATTTTGTTAGTATCAGAATCAGAATCAGAATCAGAATCATCTTTATTGCCAAGTATGTAGAACACACAAGGAATTTGTTTCCGGTAGAACACGCTGCACTAGTATCGTTGTCAAAAAAACTGCTAAGTGGCACTATACAGTTCCATTTTGGCTACTGTTGAAAGAGTTCAAAGAGTTAATGGCTTGGGGGAAGAAGCTGTTTAAATGTCTGCTGGATTTGGTGCGCATGGATCGGTAGCGCCTGCCTGAGGGGAGTAGCTGGAAAAGGTGGTGGGCAGGGTGCGGAGGGTCCAGTAGGATTTTCCGCGCCCGAGTTTGGATTCTTGCAGTGTGCAAGTCCTCGAGAGTGGGTAGGGCGGTGCCAATGATTTTTTCCGCCGTCCTAACTGTCCGTTGAAGTCGGATTTTGTCCATTTTTGTGGCTGCCCCGAACCAAACGGTGATGGAAGAACACAGAATGGATTCGATGACAGCCGTGTAGAAATGTTGCAGCACCTCCTGTGGCAGGCCATGCTTCTTTAGCAGCCTCAGGAAGTACATTCTCTGTTGGGCCTTTTTCAGGATAGAGTTGGTGTTGACCTCCCACTTCATGTCCTGGGAGACTGTGATTCCCAGGAACTTGAAGGTCTCAACGGTTGACACCAGGCAGTTGGATAGTGTGAGGGGTAGCTGTGGTGATGGATGTTTCCTGAAGTCCACCATCATCTCAACTGTCTTGAGCGTGTTCAGCTCCAGGTTGTGACGGCTGCACCAGAGCTCCAGCTGCTCCACTTGTTGTCGGTACGCAGACTCGTCGCCGTCTTTGATGAGACCGATGACCGTGGTGTCGTCTGCGAACTTTATGAATTTGACAGCTGGGTGCGTTGAGGTGCAGTCGTTCGTGTAGAGAGAGAAGAGCAATGGAGAGAGGACGCATCCCTGCGGGGCTCCAGTGCTCGTGGTTCGTGTTGTGGATGATATATTTCCCAGTCTGACCTGTTGTGTCCGTCCTGTCAGGAAGCTGAGGGTCCACTGGCAGATCGTGGGGGACACACCAAGCTGGAGAAGTTTGGGGATGAGGAGTTCTGGGATGATGGTATTGAACGCAGAGCTGTAGTCCACAAACAGGATCCTTGCGTAGGTTCCTGTGTTGTCAAGGTGGTCGAGGATGTGATGCAGTCCAATGTTGACTGCATCCTCCACAGACCTGTTCGCCCGGTAGGCAAACTGAAGAGGATCTAGCAGAGGTCCGGTGATGTTCTTTAGGTGGTTCAGCACGAGGCGTTCAAAGGACTTCATGACCACAGACGTCAGAGCGACAGGTCTATAGTCGTTCAATCCCGAGGGTGCTGGTTTCTTTGGAACTGGGACGATAGTAGACTGTTTGAAGCAGGATGGGACTTCACACTGCTCCAGGGATCTGTTGAAGATTTGTGTGAAGACCGGAGCCAGCTGGTCAGCGCAGACTCTCAGGCAGGAGGGGGACACTCTGTCAGGTCCTGCAGCTTTCTTGATCTTTTGCTGCTTGAAGAGCCGTCTAACGTCCAGTTCGTGGATCTGTAGGGCAGAGGGCGGAGATACGGTAGTTTCTGGTAATGGTGGGCAGACAGGGGAAATGGTGGTGTCCTTTTCAAATCGGCAAAAGTATGTATTTAACTCATCAGCCATACCATTGTTGTACACTGCTTGGGGGGAAGGTAAATGATAATTTGTTATTGCTTTCAGGCCATTCCACACCGATGCAGAGTCGTTAGCGGAGAACTGTTTGTTAAGCCTCTCCGCATAACTTTTCTTTGCGATGTTAATTTCCTTCGTCAGCCTGTTTCGGGCGAGTTTGTAAACTGCTCGATCGCCGCTTTTAAATGCGGATTCTTTCTCTTTCCTAAGCTGCCTGAGTTTGGGAGTGAACCATGGCTTGTTGTTGTTGAATGAGCGGAAGGACTTTGTTGGTACACACATGTCCTCACAGAAACTGATGTATGATGTTACAGTGTCTGTGTATTCATCCAATGTGCCCGTTGAAGTTTCAAAGACGCTCCAATCAGTGCAGTCTAAGCATTCTTGTAGCGATAACTTTGCTTCATCTGTCCATGTTTTAACTGTCTTGACTACCGGTTTTACACATTTGAGTTTCTGTTTGTATGTGGGAATTAAGTGGATTAAATAGTGGTCAGAAAGACCCAATGCTGCATGCGCAACAGACCGGTATGCGCCTTTGAGTGCTGTGTAACAATGATCTAGAATGTTTTCTCCTCTGGTGAAACAGTCAATATGCTGCTTATATTTGGGAAGTTCACGGTTTAAACGTGTTTGATTAAAATCGCCCAAAATGATCAGGGGTGATTCTGGATATTTTATTTCGAGATGGTTTACATGGTCCGCTAGCGTTTGTATACACGCGTTAGCATTAGCTTGTGGCGCGATGTACACGGCAACGAGAATAAAGGAAGCGAACTCACGTGGCGAGTAGAATGGCTTGCAGTTGAGAGACAGCGATTCCAAACCAGGGCTGCAGTGTGCGTCGAGCATCGTGACATCGGTGCACCATTCTTCGTTGATGTAGAAGCATAGTCCACCGCCTTTGGATTTCCCCGATTGCTCCGTATCACGGTCGGCCCGAAGGAGACGGAATCCGGGTAGGTGTAGTGCGGAATCCGGGTGGCGGTCACTGAGCCAAGTCTCAGTGAAGCACAGCGCAGCAGAGCGGGCGAACGTTTTATTGGTCTTTGTGAGAAGCAGAAGTTCGTCCATCTTGTTTGGTAGTGAGCGTAGATTAGCGAGGTGGATCGATGGGAGCGGCGTTCGAAATCCACGCTGCCGAAGCTTGACGAGAACGCCGGCTCGCTTCCCCCTCCTACGTCGGCGTCTCAAAGCTCCGTACAGAGCTGCTACGCCGCTCGCGAGCAGCCCCGAAAAACCTTGTAGATTTTGGTGTGTCGGTGAAAATAGTCCAAGAGTGGATTCCCCAATGCTCAGTAACTCTTCCCTCGTGTAACTGAGTCGCGTAGGATCGCAAAAAACAAATGAAAATGACAAAACCAGGAACAATACTAGGGAGCGTGTCACCGAGGCTGCCATCCGCGGCGCCATCTTGGATCAATGTATGTGCGCACAAGGTCGACATCGCATTTAAATGAGCACACTTTACTCAACGCTCGCTACTTCATGTGTCGAGGGGGGTTGTGCATTTGTAAATATTGCGTTTTGAAACCCAGCGAGAAGCGGTCCAATCAACAAAAGCTTTCAGAAGGAGATTTCTCTTCCTTGTATCATGAAAACAACTGAACTGCAATTAGGTGACACAATGGGAGTGAACAAAACTCTTGTGTTGCCCCGTTCTCATCCAAGAGGTTTCAACAGCGAACTAAAATTTTGCTGGTAGCTCTCGCTCTATATATAGTAGCAGACTATAATCAGTCAGGACAATAGAAGTAATCAGTGTAGCCTCATGGAATAGTCCTCTGCTCCCCCCAACCTTTGACCAGGGACCTATCATAGCAGAGGTCTGGTACCGCCACCTCTGGACAGTACACTTATATTAAACGCTAGAGCAAAACTCAGCACGTCCGCTAGCGACAACAGTTGGTCACGAACAGAGCGATACAGCCGTGCGCCGCTCAGCTCCCCACCCTCGCGTACGCATTCACGCGTCGTATTGCCGTTCGAACACCGATTGATGTTCAAACGCCGAAGCTAGAATATCTCGTATATTTTGTTCGAACACCGATTTGTTTGAACAGTGAGGCGTTCGAGAACCGAGGTACCACAGTGTGTATATATATATATATATATATATATATATATATATATATATACAGGAAAGTCTCGTTATATCGATATTCAAGGGAGTCCGAAAAAATATCGATATAACCGGGACTATCGATATATCCGACCCTGTTTGCATGTAATTTTCTCCGTACGTGCATAGAAATAGTATCGATATAACCGGGACTATCGATATATCCGATATCGATATAGCGAGACTTTACTGTATATATATATATATATATATATATATATATATATATATATATATATATATATGTGCAGTGACGTGCAGTCAGTGGAGGCAGGGGAGGCAGTGCTGATCCTCACCATGGATTGCGCAATCACTATGCTTACTGTGCTGGCTTGCTCTGCAGTGAGACCACATTGCTGTCCTTCTGCATATCGCTATTAAAGCGTTCAAACACGTTTAGTATATGAACTAAATTTCTACAGTTTAGCTGGTGTATATAATGTAGAGTCATTGTACATTATAAACACTGTACTACAGTGTTTATTTTGTTTTATTTTTATCAAAACGCTGTGCGTAGGTGAGGCAAACAGTTCTCCCGCCTCATGACAGGCAGGGGGCGCTTGTGATTCCAGAGATACTTCTTACTCCACGTCTGCAGAATAATAGAATTAGAGACAGAAAGCTACAGTAAACAGTTAGCAAGTAAAGTGCAACCCTGCAGTCATTTTTTTCGTGTTGCTTGGCCTCACTTTCAGAATGGAGGATTACATATTGTAATGCCCCTCAGCGTGACAAATGATGCGCAGAGTCTCTGGGATAGCGAGTTGGTCTTTTATTAACAAATTTAGCAGTTTTATCACACAAACAGGAGCTGTTGTTACGCCACAACTCACGCGCAGGCAATCCCTCATGCATATTGCCTAACCCCCGTTCTTTTTTTTTTTTTCCGGAAATGTCCAGTTTCTTTTATTTATTTATTTTTTATTTATTTATTTATTTATTAATTCAAATGGCATGCAAACATACAAAGCAACAGAAACAAACAACACTGCAAACAAAACACAACAAAAGTAGACAAAACCATTGGTTTTGAATAGCTTGTGGAGCTTCTAAAAGTACATCTGAGGTGTGTCTCAGCAAATCTTTCTGCATACTTGATATTTTCTAAATAGTTGGCAACATACATTAGATGACATAATCGCGTATGAGACAGTACATGATCGCACAGGAAATAGGAGTTCCTGACAGGTAATCATTTTACAAGAAGAAAAAAGAGGAGAGAAGAACAAAATAGAAGAGAGAGAGAGCGGGGGAAGGGGGGTGCCAGGGGTTTTAACATTCCATCGAGTCTGCACAACATAGTGAAATTGAATTCGGCAAGCACATCATCCTATGCCATATTTCATCAACAAATCATGTGTTTTGATAGCATTTGGGTCGGCAGATGGTTGAATTGTTTTCTGATATAGTTTCATTTCATTTTGAAATATTACAAATAGGGGTTTCCTCCCACAAAATTTAGATTTATGAATATGATGTTTGGCAAGAAAAACTAATAAATTAATAATAAAATATTTATCGTTGGTCTTGTTGTAATATCCAAACAGCATGTCTTTGTAATGAAATATGAACAGAGAAGTGACTTTACATTGAACGTATTTGACAAAGTGTTTCCAGAAGCGAGTCGTTTCGGGACAAGCCCAGAAGAGGTGAGTTGCAGTTTCAGGCTCAGCTTCACAAAATGTACATGATATATCCTGTAAGGACCGTATCTTATGTTTAACAGGATAGCAACGGTGCAAAAGTTTGTATGTTATTTCTCTTTGTTTGTTTGTGATGAAAAATTTATATGGGAGGGTCCAAACCTTTTCCCATGGGATATTTGGGACATACGTTCTCCAGTGATGAACAACGTAGGGAAATGTCACAAAAGATTTTTGAAACAAATGTCGAATTGCACGGTTCCGATTTCGAGCAATTGATGAGAAACAGAGTTTCCCCAGGGCAGTTTCTGTCACTGGAATTGGCGGTGGTCTGTCGGGAGTAGCGGAGTGACCCTTGAACAGGCTTATGATACCACTTGGGATGGCATCCATAACGATGGCAAAGTCCTTAGGGGTCACAGGGATTTGATGCGTATTGAGAAACTCAGCATAGTTCATTAAAACATTGTTTGTGTTAAAAAGTTGCTTTACATAAATGATACCCCAGTCAATCCATCTCGACAAAAACAGTGATTTGTTTTTGTACAAAATATGACAGTTATTCCAGATCATACATGAATGCGGAGAGAAATAATGGTTATACATTAGGCACCAGGCTAATAAAACTTGTTTATGAAATTTTGATAGGTTAACAGGCAATTTTTCAACCTTATAATTACATTTCAGCAAGAAAGACAGACCACCAAGTCGGGAAAACATGGATTTTGGAATGAAATTCCAAATTGCATCAGGGCTACACAGATAATTACGCAGCCAGTTAATCTTAAACGTATAGTTTAGAGAAGTAAAGTCCAAAAAATTTAGGCCTCCCTCCTTTAACGTCCTGGATATGACTGAGTTTCTTATATAATGAGTTTTATTTTTCCATACAAAGTTATACATTATTTTGTCCATTGTCTTACATGTGCTTGGATCCACATTTAAAGCCATTGTAGGATATACAAACCGAGAGATTCCCTCACTTTTTGCTAGCAGTATTCTTCCGTTTAGTGATAGATCCCTTTGTAACCAGTGATTAAAGCGCTTCTTGGTTTTATCAATTATTGGATCGAGGTTCAAATGACAGCGCTCTTCGTCGTCTTTGGCTATGACAACACCTAGGTACGTCACTTGATTTTTAACAGGTATGTTGTATAGCATAGACTCATTACATGATTTCACAGCTAACAACTCACATTTATTTATATTAAGCGAAAGACCTGACGCTTTGGAAAACTCTTTAACCAGAGCTATGGCCCTTGGAATTTGCTCAGGATTTTTCAGGAAGAGTGTGGTGTCATCTGCCACCTGGCTAATCACAACCTGCCTGCCCGCTACTTCAATCCCTTGGATCTCGCTTTCAGTGACCAACAGTGATAAGATTTGTGCTGAAAGTAAGAATAAATAGGGAGAAATGGGACAACCTTGACGGATGCCACGGGAGACGTTGAAGCGAGGGGACGTACCATATTTAAGCAGTATTGAGGAGTTGCAGTTGGTGTAGTGTCTTAACAGCCTGAGTAAAGTAGTTTCCAAAACCAAACTTATTACGTGATTGAAAAATAAAACGGTGTTCCAAAGTGTCAAAGGCTTTGTAAAAATCGAGAAATAAAATAAAACTATTGTGGTTAATAAGTTCCTGATAATCAAGAATATCCAATACAAGACGAACATTATTGGCAATGTGTCTTTTACTCAAGAAGCCTGACTGTGTTTCACTAATTATATAAGGTATAGGATTTTCTAATTCGGTTTGCAAGGATGGAGGACAAAATTTTATAGTCTGTATTTAATAGGCAGATAGGGCGCCAGTTTTCAAGAGATGATGTGTCTTTTTTTGGTTTTGGAATGAGAGATATAAGACCTTGAGAGAGTGAACAGGGGAGGGAGCCTTTTGAGATGCTTTCAGAAAAAACATTGAGCAGGAAAGGAGCCAAAGGGTCAGAGAAGGTTTTATACAATTCTGAAGTAAGCCCGTCGTTTCCAGGAGATTTATTCATCTTGAGCTGCTTAATTGCATCCTGCACTTCAATTAGATTAATTGGTTGATCACATCGTTTTTTCTCATTAATGCTAATAGTTTTATTGGACGTAATGGACTCTAAAATTGACACTGGCTCTGCTTGCATATGGTTGGAAGTATATAGGTTACCATAGAATTTTGAGCAGAAAGAGGAGATTTTGTTGTAGTCTGAAACAATTTTGTTATCAATTTTTAATGTGTCAATGGTTTGCTTTTTAGATTTAGATTTTTCCAAGTTAAAGAAGTACGATGAGCATTTTTCTCCTTCTTCCAGCCAACGCCTCCTGGATCTGATGAATGCGCCCTCTGCTTTTCGTCTATATATATCATCAAGTTTATTTTGGTAGTCTGCTAACTTGGCGTGATCATCCTCAGATAGGGTTGCTGATTGACTGGAAAGAGACATTATTTGAGCACATAAATCATCCTCTTCCGCTCCTCTGTGTTTCGCTAAATTGCTGCTATATTTCCTCATATATTTACCAATTTCGTATTTTAGAAGTTCCCATTGGAGGCTGAAAGATTTTTGAAGAAGAGCTGTGTCCCAATGAGACTTTATTAACCTGTTTATATTTTCCTTTACTTCATCATGGGCTAACAAACTATTGTTCAGCTTCCAACATAAAGCCTTAGGAATATTCATAACTGGTGTCAAGGTTACCTTAAGTGTAATTATTTTATGATCAGACAGTGGTGCTGGGTGGTAGTCTACTTCAACGAGGTCCGCAGAGATTGTTTTAGATATCAACCAGTAATCCAGTCTAGACTGTTTTGAAAGGTCCTTAGAGTGCCAAGTATGTTTTTAGAGAGGGAAACTTTTCTCTGAAAACATCATATAGGTTGTATTTCTCCATGAAGGTGATGAGGTATAGATTAGAGACTGCTTGGCTTGGTGGTGGAAGTCGATCTAGTTTGTTATTCATAACTACATTAAAATCACCACCCAGAATTAAATAGGCAGTTGGATATTTGTTTAACCAGTACTCAACTTTTTTATCAATTTCTTCTAACAATAATATATTTTTAGGACGTGAATTGTACCCATATATATTAATCATGATAACATTTTTATCAGAGATTGCCAACATAAGTATAATATAGTGACCTTCTGGGTCACTGTCATGACCAATAATTTCCCCAGAGAAATTTTCTTTTAGAACTGTGACACCGGCTGCTTTTTCCGACCTGTGTGCTCCCCATAAGTCTCTTCCCCGTTGACTTTTCCAGAGACTGACGTCATTTGTTGTACTATGAGTTTCTTGTAAAAACAAGAAATAACACTTAAATTTTCTGAGAAACAAAAATACAGCTTTGCGTTTCAAGGAGTTCCTCAAACCCCTGGCATTTAAGGAGAGAAGGGAAAGGGACATAGGGATGAGAACAGTAGAAAATAGACAAGGAAAATAGAAGAAGTGAAAGATTAAGCTAGGAAAAGTAAAATATAAAAGAAATTACTTTTTTTTTTTAAATAAGAACTAAATATAGAAAACTCAAACAGCAATCCACGGGATCACTTCAAAAACAAAGTGCTCACACCAAAGATTTGGTGAAGCACAGTCTCTATTGAAAAAGAAATAGAGACTAAGGACTGCTGAATAACCAAAAGTAGTACATTTAAACATAATAAACCCATAATGTATGATGTGTATCATAACGTGTAGAATATTAAATTTCTATTTCAAGAGAAACTGCTTTATTCATTATTTATTTATTATTCTTTTAATACTATTAGCTTAACAGCCTGGTAAATCAAAAATTATTTACAGGTATTGGAGAATACTTGGAGGTTAAGTCAGTCAGAACCTCCTAAATATCAGGGAGGGAAGATCTCAACCCCATCCCACAAAATGGGCCTGCTTATGTTCCTTTCTGGCCTTGTCCACTTGGGGCCACAACAGACGCCTCCTCTCACGTACCTCTGGTGGGAAGTCAAGGGATAGCCGAAGACCTTTAGCCTGGAGGAAGGAGTTACCCGCTTTCGCTGCTGCCCAGATGGCTTCTTTGTGGATCCTGAAGGCAAACTGGATCATTATAGGGCGACTCCTGGAGCTGTCTGGGCGTCTCGGGCCGAGGCGATGGATGGTGTCCACCACACCAGGGATCTTGTCCTTGGCCTCAGGCAGCACACCCTGAAGCACTTGTATGGTCTCCTGGCGGATATTCTGCTGGTTGTTTTCTTCCAGTCCATGGAGGATAAGATTCCAACGTCGATGATAGGTCTCCCACTTGGAAATGCGGTTTATCATGTCTTTGTTTAAACTGCGTGGGTGAGACTCCAGTTTTCCCAATCTATCCTTTATTGCAACCGTCTCTGCGTTCATCTGGTCCAGAGAAACTTTCAAGCCATTTATTTGTTTTGAATTTTCTTTACTCTCTGCTTGTACTTTTGCAATAGTCACTGAGTTCATCTTAATCATAGCCTCTAGGGCATAAGCTCTTGTGTTCATTAGTTGCCGCAGAGACTCGAATTCAGCGAGCAGAATTGCCATGAGGTCTTGGGAACTGGACCTCGGATATTGCGAGCTATTTTAGCTGCTGGTGAAGTAGGGGAGGAAACTGTCGTAGAGGTAGCCGCAGGAGAGAGTGGAAGCGGAGGGAACGAATCTCCCACCACATTCTCATTGGAAGCCGCAGTAGGTTCACCCCCCAGGTAATCGTGCATATTAGCAACAATCATGGCGTGACTTTCTTTCGGACGACATACAGGAGGCAAAGAAACAGTATTTTCACTTTCACATCCTGTAGTAGCGGCATTAAGGGGTACAGGGCTGACGTTAGCTTTGGTGTTAGCATCGGTAGCCTTGCCTTTTCTCTTAGTCATTGTAGATTTTACCTGTTCACAGATCAAGCAGAGACGATTAAATGTTATCTTGCAGTTGCTCACATGTATTCAGGGCTCATTTGCTGTTCAGCAGTCCTAATGAAAGGAAGCACTCAAGAGTGCATGTCCTCCTCCGTCGCACGTTGCGCGCCCGCCGATTATACCGAAGTAAAAGGAGGCCTAACCCCCGTTCTTGGGTCCTCCCTTCTCTCCGTGTGTGTCGTCACGGGACCCCAACAAGCCCAGCCCCCAAACATGCATAACACAAGCACTGAACGTTACACTACCCTCCCCTTTATGAAACCCTCGCCCCGAGGGGTCAACAAAAAAAGTCCTCAAATCGCTGTGGCCTTCGTCTGTGTCTCTGTGGTCGACCTGGCTGACTCGGGGCAAAACTGGAGGAGGGTGGGGAACCTGGGCTAACCAGATTACCTGACGTGGACGAAGCAGACCCCGCCTCAAATACAGGAATACTGCTGCCCCAGTAGGGGGCCAACCTGTCCCGATGTAGAGCAATTTTCCCACCCCTGGGGGGGACCGCTACCCGATAAACAACCTCCCCCACCCGGTCGAGTACCCGACAAGGGCCATCCCAGTGGCTGTCTAGTTTGGGGCAGTGGCCTTTTTTCCGTTTGGGCGTATACACCCAAACCAGTTCCCCGGCCCGGAAGTCTCGCCCCTTGCTCCGCACGTCATAATTCCTCTTTTGGCGTGCTCCGGCTTTCTCCAGCTGATCCAGTGCGAATGCGTGCGCTGCCTCCAGCCGATCCTGCAGTCGACGGGCATACTCCAACCCCGGCTGGTCCTCTGGGCCGCCTGGTGGTCTTCCAAACGCCATTTCTGCCGGTGTCCGTATTTCCCGGCCCAGCATCAGCAGAGCAGGGGTACAGCTGGTGGAACTCTGAACCGCTGATCGATAAGCCATCAGCACCAGTGGGATGTGCCTGTCCCAGTCACGTTGGTGTGTGGAGGTGAGGATGGCGAGCTGCTGTTGCATGGTGCGGTTGAATCGTTCCACAAGTCCATCACTCTGCGGATGCAAGGGAGTGGTGCGCGTCTTCTGCATGTCAAGGCGTTCACACAGAGCAGCGAACACCCTGGACTCAAAATTTCTGCCTTGGTCACTGTGGATGATATCTGCAGTTCCAAACCGGCAGAACATGCCCCCCAGTAGCGCATCAGCTACTGTTTCCGCCTCTTGGTCTGGCAGTGCGTATTCCTCTGGCCACTTGGTAAAATAGTCCATTGCACACAGCACGTAGCGATTCCCTCTGTCTGTCACAGGGAAAGGGCCCATGATGTCCACAGCAACTCTCTCCATGGGCGCACCAACCCTTTGTTGCTGAAGTGGTGCGTGTGATTGGGCTTGAGGTCCTTTGTAGGCCATGCACTCATCACAGCGCCGACAGAAGTCCTCTACGTCACGTCGGTGCTGCCCCCAATAGAACCCTTGGCGTAGCCGTCGGAGGGTCTTTGTGCTGCCAAAGTGTCCCGAGCCGGTGCCCCCATGACATGCTCTCAGCACCGTCTCTCTGAGAGCTCTTGGCCAATGCCATCTCTCTTCCCCGGTGGCAGGTTCTTTCCAGGCTCTCTGCAGCACGCCGTCCTTGATGCGTAAGCCATCAAACTTGCTCCAAAGGCCTTTGGAAGCAACAGAGAGTCCCATCACGCCTTCCCAGGGCGGCCTCCTGCCACTCTGGACCCACTGCCGCACGTGGTTGAGATCGTGGTCCTCCTGTTGTTTTGAAGCCCACTCAGCAGTGTCCACAGCCTCCAGGGTGCAGCATGTCGGCACAGCAGCAGCCGCTTCCCCGCAAAGCTCCAACTCCCTGGCATATCGCCGGTCACAATAGCTGCAGCCACTAATGGAACATGGCCGCCGGGAAAGTGCATCTGCATTAGCGTGCTGAGCCCCAGCCCGATGCACCACAGTGAAGTGGAATGCTTGCAGCTCCTCGAGCCACCGTGCTACTTGGCCTTCTGGTTCCCTGAACGACATCAACCACTGCAGTGCGGCGTGATCTGTTCTGATGGTGAAGGGCACGCCACACAGGTAGTACTTGAAGTGGAGTGTCGCCAGAACAACTGCTAGCAGTTCACGTCTTGTAACGCAGTAGCGTCGTTCACTTTTATTGAAAGTGCGGCTGAAATAGGCTACCACTCGCTCACCTTCTGGCCCCACCTGGGACAACACTGCCCCCATGCCGACATTGCTCGCGTCTGTGTCCAGCAAAAAAGGCAGGGATGGATCAGGAGGGGTGAGGACGGGAGCGTTCATGAGGGCTTTTTTTAGGCTGAAGAATGCCTCCTGACAATCCGGCAGCCACACGAAGGGTTCATTATCTTTCAGGAGGCGGAAGAAGGATGCTCCAATAGAAGAAAATCCTTTCACAAACCGCCTGTAGTATGAAGCTAGTCCCAAAAAACTTTTTAACTGCTTCTCGTCCCTTGGTACTGGCCAGTCTTTGATTGTGCTGACTTTCTCCTCCAGCGTGCTGATGCCCTTACCGTCCACTAGATGGCCCAAGAATTCCACTTTTTGCTGCATGAAGTGGCACTTATCTGGGTGCAGTTTCAGCCCAGCTGCCGCAATCTTCCCCAGCACCAGTCTCAGAGATTCCAGTGCCACTTGAAAAGATTTACCAGGGACGAGGACATCATCCAAATACACCAGGCACTTTTGCCTCGGAATGTTTGTGAGTATTGTGTCCATCAAACGCTCAAATGTCCCTGGTGCATTGCATAGGCCAAAACTCATGACCTTAAACTGCCAGTGTCCTCGTGTGGTGCAGAATGCCGTCTTGGGCTTGGACTCTGTGGTGAGAGGGACTTGCCAGTAGCCACTCCGCAGGTCAAGTGACGAGAACCATGCAGAACCCGAGACCAGATCCAAGGTCTTGTCTACGCGTGGTAGTGGGTAGCAGTCTTTCTTTGTCACCTTATTGAGCGGTCTGTAGTCCACACAAAACCGCGATTTGGTGCTCTTTTTCTTGGGGACCATGACCACGCCAGACGCCCACGGACTGTCGGTGGGCTCGATAATCCCTGCCTTGAGCATGGCACGGATCTGCGGCTTCCTGCTGGGCTAGAGGCAGGCGTCGAGGGCGAACCTTTACTGGTCGCGCGTCACCCGTGTCGATGTGGTGCTCGACCAAGTGAGTGAGGCCCACCTCATTCTCACTGAGAGCAAAAATGTCATTAAATTCCCACAGTACCTGCCATAACTGCTCCTGCTGCTCGACGCTTAAGCCATCACAGTTCTTCTGCCAAATGGACCGGATAGCCCCAGTCCGGCTCTCTGCTGATTGACCCGGAACTATTACATGCTTTCGCTCAGAAATATGACAGGCTAGCGAGTCATTTTGGGACATCCACTATATTTTCTAGCCTGTGAAACAGAATACAGAACGATTTAATTGAAGCAGTTGGTGATGTCATTAGAAATGACATTAAAAAGGAGATTGGTGCAGCCCTATTTGTTGCTGTAGAAGTAGACGAGATTGTCATTCTCAGCACTGAAAACATACAGTCGGAACAGGACTGATCAAGGACGACTTTCTTCACTGGCAGTGATCTCCGTTGAGACAGAGAGACTTTTAAAACTGTAGAAAGATAAGGAAGGCTTCTACAAAGAAGTTATCGATGCCTTTCTTAAGAAGGAGCGGCGCATGGACTAAAGGTAACACGATAAAAACGTTTTTTTAAATTATTTTTTTCTATGCTACAGTTTGTATATGTAAAGAATGCTGACATGAAATTTTAAACAAAATACGTTAACTGTTGCCAATCAAATAATGAATAAACTACTCTGCAGAGTTCATATGTTGGTAAATCTGACGACGATGACGTCAGTGCCTCACCAGCCATGAACTTCACCGCACGTCAGTGATATATATATATATATATATATATATATATATATATATATTCATTGTTCATATATATATATATATATATATGTGACGGGCGTCACAACAGTGACTGTCTTCATCTCCACGATGCTGCCGTATTAATGAAGACGAGACGCGTGGATGTGTCTTTATTTCTTTTATTTCTGCAACACAGTATGGCAGAACGGATGGGTGAAGTCGCATGGGTTTCGTCTTGTGATTAACCTGAATCTCCTCGAGATTGTTCTCAAATGCAAAACATTGTAGATAACAAAACAGAATTAACAACGTGTGATCGTATAGTGGTTATTTACAGAAAAATAGAATACAACACAAGTTCACTGTTATTTACAATATGTCCCTGAACGCATCATGGGCGGAGACTCGGCAGAACATGAGACAAGGCAGCGGCTCCCCAGGATGTCGATCACGCCGTTTTAGCTCGCAGCGCAAGGAGTCCTTCAAATTAAACTCCCCGAAACGCCTCTGTAAGGTGCCCACCAGCGCACAGTAATTGAGTCTCTCTCCAGGGCTTAGTAGCAGTAGACAGGAAGTAGCCTCGTCGGTTAATGAAAGTGCCAACTGTGCCGCTTTCACCTTGGCCAGTTTGCCGCGTCTGCCACCAATTCAAACTGGGCCCGATAAGCCTCCCAACTTCCTTTCCCGGAGAACTTGGGGGGTTTCATGGAGGGCCAAGCCAACCCCAGGGCGCCGCCATCAATGCTTCCGTCAACCCTCGTGGCCGCTACATCCCGGCGTGGTGCCGTAATGGCGGACTCGCGCTCATTTCGGCACGGATTGTCAACATAATTATCATAAACATGACCTCGCTGTGTGCCATTTGACATTGGCATGTCTCGCGCAGACAATCCCTCAGGCATACTGCCTAACCCCCGTTCTTGGGTCCTCCCTTCTCTCCGTGTGTGTCGTCACGGGACCCCAACAAGCCCAGCCCCCAAACATGCATAACACAAGCACTGAACGTTACAATATCTAAATTGAAAGAATTTTCTAAACTGGACTTTCAATCGAAGCAGGAGGTAATAATTAAAGGAAGACCAACACCGGAGCTAAAAGGTTTGCTTCAGACAACGGGACACAATACTCGCTCTTTTCAGGCGGACTGGTACACACGAAAAGGCTGGCTGTGTGGATGTCCAGCAAGAAACCGCCTTTTCTGCTTTTCCTGCCTTCTGTTCTCAACTTGTGACAATGTCTGGACTCAAATGGGATATTGCGACCTGAAAATTTTACGGAGCCTCATCAAAAATGAGCGAAGACTCAACATCAGCATCCACAATGCTAAGGTAAAGGAGAACCGGGAGATTTTAAAACATCTCATCAATGCCACCTGCTTCCTTGCCAAACAACAGCTGGCATTACGTGGAAATGATGAAAGTAAAGGCTCTGCTCATCGTGGCAACTATGTTGAACTATTACATGCTTTCGCTCAGAAATATGACAGGCTAGCGAGTCATTTTGGGACATCCACTATATTTTCTAGCCTGTGAAACAGAATACAGAACGATTTAATTGAAGCAGTTGGTGATGTCATTAGAAATGACATTAAAAAGGAGATTGGTGCAGCCCTATTTGTTGCTGTAGAAGTAGACGAGATTGTCATTCTCAGCACTGAAAACATACAGTCGGAACAGGACTGATCAAGGACGACTTTCTTCACTGGCAGTGATCTCCGTTGAGACAGAGAGACTTTTAAAACTGTAGAAAGATAAGGAAGGCTTCTACAAAGAAGTTATCGATGCCTTTCTTAAGAAGGAGCGGCGCATGGACTAAAGGTAACACGATAAAAACGTTTTTTTGAATTATTTTTTTCTATACTACAGTTTGTATATGTAAAGAATGCTGACATGAAATTTTAAACAAAATACGTTAACTGTTGCCAATCAAATAATGAATAAACTACTCTGCAGAGTTCATATGTTGGTAAATCTGACGATGATGACGTCAGTGCCTCACCAGCCATGAACTTCACCGCACGTCAGTGATATTTATATATATATATATATATATATATATATATATATATATATATATATATATATTCATTGTTATATATATATATATATATATATATGTGTGTGACGTGCGTCACAACAGTGACTGTCTTCATCTCCACGATGCTGCCGTATTAATGAAGACGAGACGCGTGGATGTGTCTTTTTATTTCTTTTATTTCTGCAACACAGTATGGCAGAACGGATGGGTGAAGTCGCATGGGTTTGGTCTTGTGATTAACCTGAATCTCCTCGAGATTGTTCTCAAATGCAAAACATTGTAGATAACAAAACAGAATTAACAACGTGTGATCGTATAGTGGTTATTTACAGAAAAATAGAATACAACACAAGTTCACTGTTATTTACAATATGTCCCTGAACGCATCATGGGCGGAGACTCGGCAGAACATGCGGTGCGCTTGTAATGGCTGGCGCGCAGTTCAGCCCGCCACGGACACTCACGGGCAAATGAAACACGACACAAGAAACTAAATATTGTTCAATAAAAACGAAATGAAACAATTATTACCTGCAACACAGTATGGCAGAAGGGATGGGTGAAGTCGCATGGGTTTCGTCTTGTGATTAACTGCGATAGAAAAGCACATATGCTCCAAAGTTCCACTCGACAAAACGTGAAGTAAATAATGACACAAAAAGTAATATGGACTCGAAATGAATAAGGGAACTAATTAGATAACACTAGACAGTACAAAAGGGGAAACAAAATAAGATATTGTCATGAAAATGCGCGTTAATCAAGACCAACAGAAAATTGCGACTCACCCTGAATCTCCTCGAGATTGTTCTGGAAACTATGGGCGGGACATAGTGCCACACTGTGGGCCGTTGCGTCACTTCCTTCATAATTTAATAATCTAAGTGCACAACTCCGTTACATACATCCTCCTTAAATTATGCAGAAGTGAGGCAACATACACACGGAAGACAACAGAAAGACCAACAGGCACAATAGACAAGGTTATCGGGCAAGGATGTACAAAAATGCTGTCTAATTATGTCACTAATCTGACCAACTACATCAGGTGACTGGAGTAAGGGATCTGTCGCCGGTGTGTCAGGGTCTGTGCGCTCGTCGGAGATGCACTGTACTGGGTCTGGGAAGGAACTCTGTCCCCACTAACATTAGTGGCCTCACCTCGCACCTGCCCATTCCCCTCTGTACAAACTACATCACCCTGCATAGCACTACATAACTGTGACAGACTGGAGAAAGGTATCTGTTGCCGGTATATCAGTTGTCTGTGCGCTCGTCGTAGATGCACTGCACTGGGTCTGGGAAGGAACTCTGTCCCCACTAACATAAGTGGCCTCAGCTTGAACCTGCCCATTCCCCTCTGTACAAACTACACCACTCTGGATTACACTACACAACTGTTACACGGTTGGGAAGCCTCTACCTCTACCAACACACTCATTCAAAGGTGTGCTACTTGTTACTTGTAAGGAGCTCATTCTTAGACTTAAGACACAAAAAACACGTACATGAAAAAAAAACACACTAATTGCAAAACAGCAGGTAGACAATTAACACACTACATGTATTTCCAAAACGGGGGTCGACAGACCGTCCACCGAGTGATGGGACTGCACAGCGTCTTCATTGTGCAGCACCGCGGTCCCGGTCCGAAGTGGAGAGTCACTTGTGATCCAGGTCACGGCACCAATGTGACGGGTGTCACAACAGTGACTGTCTTCATCTCCACGATGCTGCCGTATTAATGAAGACGAGACGCGTGGATGTGTCTTTTTATTTCTTTTATTTCTGCAACACAGTATGGCAGAAGGGATGGGTGAAGTCGCATGGGTTTCGTCTTGTGATTAACCTGAATCTCCTCGAGATTGTTCTCAAATGCAAAACATTGTAGATAACAAAACAGAATTAACAACGTGTGATCGTATAGTGGTTATTTACAGAAAAAGAGAATACAACACAAGTTCAGTGTTATTTACAAGATGTCCCTGAACGCATCATGGGCGGAGACTCGGCAGAACACGCGGTGCGCTTGTAATGGCTGGCGCGCAGTTCAACCCGCCACGGACACTCACGGGCAAATGAAACAGGACACAAGAAACTAAATATTGTTCAATAAAAACGAAATGAAACAATTATTACCTGCAACACAGTATGGCAGAAGGGATGGGTGAAGTCGCATGGGTTTCGTCTTGTGATTAACTGCGATAGAAAAGCACATATGCTCCAAAGTTCCACTCGACAAAACGTGAAGTAAATAATGACACAAAAAGTAATCTGGACTCGAAATGAATAAGGGAACTAATTAGATAACACTAGACAGTACAAAAGGGGAAACAAAATAAGATATTGTCATGAAAATGCGCGTTAATCAAGACCAACAGAAAATTGCGACTCACCCTGAATCTCCTCGAGATTGTTCTGGAAACTATGGGCGGGACATAGTGCCACACTGTGGGCCGTTGCGTCACTTCCTTCATAATTTAATAATCGAAGCGCACAACTCCGTTACATATATATATATATATATATATATATATATATATATATATATATATATATATATATATATATATATATATATATATATATATATATATATATATATATATATATAGGGCCAGTGCTACCAGCAAAATTTTTGTTAGCTGACAAAGCCACTTGGATGAGAAGCGAAACCTCCGAGACCTTCAAAGAAGTACAGATGACGGCTGTCGAAACCTTTTCATCTATGGACCAATCCTGTACGACTGAGAACTTACACATACATACTGTTATAAAAATAAAAACAAACAAACAAACAAAAAGCCCACTTTGCTTTTTTGCTTCTAACTTGGGCAAGAATCCATAAATCGGTGCTTGGTGGCATCAATATTTGAGAATCATAAAAGAACTATCATTCAACCAACGCATGATGAGCCACTTTTTTGGGTGGGGGTGGTTGGGGTGAGCAAAGTCCTCCAATTTGCACTAATGTGGCTCGCGCCCAATCCAGTGAGCGAGCGTGAAGCAAGGCGGGTGCCGCTGGCGCATTCCGGTGCCGCAGCATTTCCAGGCGTCACCAGTGGGTGCAAATTCCTGCGCCGGCGCGCACAAAAGAGGAGAGGCAGATCACGCCGTGGGATGCGCGCGTCGACAATCGCCGTTCAGTGCCGCTGCTGTTCTCCCTTTTGGGTTAGCTGCACCCGCTGGAGTGGCGATTGAAGCAAGCGGATCGCGCGAGCGGAGGGGGGGCATCTCCCGGCGGCTCTTAAATCACGGCGTGGGGGGTTGGTGAGGGCGATTTGTGGAGGTAGACGAGCGCCTGAGGGGGGCAGTGAGATCCAGTCGAGCTGCACGCCGAGCGCGGGAATAACAGCTTGGCGCTTCCAGGCGCGCAAACGCGACTCCTGACGACAATGTTCGAGACGCGCTAAGCGGATACTGGAAATACCATCAAATCAGTTTCATCAAGTGGAACCGAGAACATCGTGAGAAGTAAGTAGCGATTTGATCTATTAACACGTGCGTAGTTGAAAAAAGCAACAATATGCCAAGTTGGCGTGCGATTTGCCCCGCAATGAAATGGCAAGAAACAACACCCAATGTAATCAAAGCTGGAAAACTAAACAACGCGGCGAAACGTTCAATAGGAGTAAATGGACTTTGATTGAGAGCGGCCACTCGTGTGTGATGCTGACAACCGCGTTTCTCGATGGGTCTCCAATGCTTTGGATGGTACTACCGGGATTGAAATGGATGGCTTCATCCGGCGCCTGTTCCAGATGGCAGATAGAGGAACGAAGGAAAGCCGACAACTTTTGGAGAGAGGTTTCAAGGCGGCGTTTTGCCCTGCTTGAGGTTGACGGTATATCATTCCCAGTCATCAGAAATTGGATGGCGACCCACTTTTCATCTGAATCATTTTGTCATCTTTCTTTCTTCTAAACTCACTCGGTTGATTTGCTCCCTCTAAAGCATGAAACGGGCATTTCTAAATTGGCTCTTCCGCAAAGTAATCTCTCCTGGAGAAATCTCAATATTTACCCATGCTTCTCTCTCAATTTTGCTTTAGACCCAAACGCGTACCCGACAGGAACAACCGGCATCTTCAAAGCACCTCATTACCCAGATGGGATTATAATGCTTTCCCCCTGACGTTAGTTTTTATTTATAGTTCTTTACACATCATTTTCACGATATCGAGCAACAGCTTAACAGGAAGAATTATGTGTCTTGGAAGACTTGCGGTGAATTATTCCATCGTCCGGCAAAATCGTGCCTGCCACTGCATGCTTTCCTTTTTCAGAATCGGAATCAGAATTGAAATAAGAATCAGAATCGGAGTAAGAGTCAGAGTCTTAGTCAGAATCGGAATTAGAATCAGAATCAGAATCATCTTTATTGGCCAAGTATGTAGAGCACACAAGGAATTTGTCTCCATTAATATACACTGCACTCCTCGTTTTTATTGCACGATCCGCTTTGCAAAGTGTTCGGTATCATACAGAAGGCCGATGAATGTAGACGTAGACATTGCGAAGGGGAGAGATATGAGGGTGATTCCACACGTGGCTCCAGAAAAAGAGTCGTTTCAAGAGTCGTTCCCCAAAGTGATCATATGGGGCTTGAAATCACCGACGACACGACTGCCACCATTTGAGTTTGTTGGAAACTTCTGTGTAAGCTCTCAGTCGTACAGGAGTGGTCCATCGATGAGAAGGTTTCTTCAGCCGTCATCTGTACAATTTTGAAGGTTTCGGATGTCCGAAACCTTCAAAATTGTACAGATGACGGCTGAAGAAACCTTCTCATCGTTTGTTGGAAACTGAAAAAAAAATATTTGGGAAAAGCACACCAAGAGAGTGGGAGGAGGGGGAGTCTTGCTGGCCAGTGATGTGTTTGTGGCTGCATCAAGGTCTGGGGATGTGCTTGGCTGATGATGGGGGTGCGAAACGGTTCACTGCTTCTTTGTCTTTTAGGTGCGCTCGTTACCATTCTGGGTGTCAAGCAGCAGTTAAGCGTTGCGGCCACGCTGAAAACGGGAAGGGTGGGGCGGGGCGCTTTAGCCATGCTGCTGCTTTTGACAAAATCAGTACGCCACACGTGGAAATGCACACTCCGTCATCTCGCTCGCCGCGTTTAATGGACTCTGTTTTGTTTTGGCAAGCTTTTGCATGGTAGAAAACCAACTGGATCCAGATACATTTGAGTCGAGTCGATATCGACTCCAAAATGTTTTACCAAATCCAAATTGAACCCCACTTGAGGAAATAAAATGGAGTCAATGAAACGCATCATTTTTTTTCGGCTACTACGGGGATCTGAGGACAGGTCTGATGTGGCCCAGTTTCCTGGTGTTTGTCAAAACTCTGGATGCAGCATTTTGGATCAGTTGAAGCTGCCTGACTGATTTTTCTTTTTTTAAGACCCGTAAAAAATGGTGTGTGTGTGTGTGTGTGTGTGTGTGTGTGTGTGTGTGTGTGTGTGTGTGTGTGTGTGTGTGTGTGTGTGTGTGTGTGTGTGCGTGTGTGTGTGTGTGTGTGCGTGCGTGTGTGTGTGTGTGTGTGTGTGTGTGTGTGTGTGTGTGTGTGTGTGTGTGCGCGTGTGCGTGCGTATGTCTGTTTGTGTTTGTATCCTTTTACTCATTTCATTTTCACACAAGATCTTTCGGGGATTGCTTCACGGCACAGCAGTCGCGCTTAGGATGTACTCGATAAGGCGTGAAGCCGTTTTTAAAGCGTAAATCCGAAGAATGAAATCATAAAATGCGACAACGCTAACTTTGGCGAGTTCATCCAGGTTATGAATATTCGAGCTTATTGAAGTGTGGTGGGAGCAGGAGAGAAATTAGTAAAAATGAATTAAATAAATTCAATTTGAGACGCATCATAGCCGTTGGAATCAGAAAGTGCTGGGCCAGTGATGACGTGGCAATACGACACAATGAGTGTCTAATAATTAGTTCTTGGCTTTTTTTCTTTCCATTCAGGTTTCTGCTGAAGCCGGAAGTGTGTGACACAGACATTCAAGCTTGCCTTTGTTTGTGAATGATTTGATTTATTTTTTTCTGTCACTACCCGGATTATGTGAAGTGGGACGCTGCTGTGCAGGTTTTCAGTCAGAGTAAATTAGGATGCACCGGCGCACGACTGAGTGCGAATTCTCATTCCCAGGCAAAGCAGACGTGTGTCTCATCCCTCGATGATTTTTTACAAAATGATCTTCTTGAGATGATTGCATAGTTTGAAAAGACAACAAGGACTCATTTAATTCTGCTTGAAATCGTTTGTGATTGGTGCAGAGGCCGGATACAAAATCTCAACATTTGCATGCTGTCGGAATGCAGTTCGGCTTGCCCATAAAATAGCAACAGCATCCTTTTCCAATGCCATGATTCGATATTCTTGCAACAAAGCTGCCCTCAAGGTTCCACAAGATGTCAGCGACCAATAACAACAAGCCCGACGAATCAACTTTCATCTTATTTAGCACCAGACGCATTTCCGCCAATGACTCCAATAAAGTCTGCAAAGGCAGTTGTGTCACATGTCGCTGCATTCTGCACTGCCATTTAGTGCTTGGCAATACTGTATGTTGGGACCCCCTCCCCCTCCCAGAAATAATAATACTGTACACTCTAAAACCATCAATTGATTCATGTGTCAAAACCCGAATTGACTTAGAGAAAACATAAGTTGTCCTGTTTATTTACCCATTTTGCAAATGTGCCCTCCCCCCATTTCCCCCTAACCACCATTAAATGTGTGCTCGAAGATAGTTCTTCATGGCCTTATAATTTTGGAAGCCACTCTGTATTCATTGTTTTTTTTTTTAACAAATCTTGTAACCAAAATAAATAAACAGAAGAGTTTTAATTAAGACCCCCGTCACCCCACATCCAATGGCTCATAAATAAAACTGTTGAATAATGTTATTTTATTTATGCTAAAAGATGACTATTATTTACTGAAAATTAACCAAAAAAAGCCTGGTTAAATCTCTTTTTCAACACGTCAAATTATATTCATTTACTAAAAATAAAACTTACAGTTCAAATATGATGTTTTATTATTTTTAGATTTCTTGGAATATGCTAGTAAAGAAAAAAAGAAAGAAAGAAAGAAAGAAAGAAAGAAAGAAAGAAAGACACAGATAAATAAATATATATTAATTAATGCATAAATTGACATTCGTCATTCCTGTCAAAATGATAAAATGTTGGGATGGAAATCCAACAATCCCAATCGGTCTGTTAAATAAAAACAAGCGATCCAAGACTCTTTTGGACTTTTTTTTTGTCAGCTTGCCAGGCTTTTCGGCGTCACATCGGCAGAGACGGCGTGCCGTTCCACAGAAAACAACAAAATAAGAAACCTGCGGCCAAAGCTATCCTGGGAGATTACCCTGACCGCAACCTGAGGCTTTGTGAACTGATGGTTTGAAGTCGGCGTCTAGGATCCCATGGCACATGGACGACGGGCAGTACTTAATATTGAGCCGCTGAGGAACTCAGCATTTTTTTGTCCAGAAACCAGAAAGCGTGTAATTTAACACGATGGGTTTTCAGAGTAGCTAAAATGTCAAAATGCGGCAAATCCACTCTTGGTGTGACTGCATTCGCGTTGCACGATGGCAAAGACCTCCAGTCGTTGAGTTACAGCAGGTCACTATTTTGTTGGAAAAATATGAGTGGTCATGTTGGGTGTCTATTTGAGCAATTCCCAAAATAGCTGCGGGTTAATCACCACCACCGGGTGACGTTGTAAGGATGAAGGCGTCGGGTCGTTTTCTTAATCCTGAGAGGCATATCACTTCCCACTTACTGTGATGTAGGTCATCGCTTGAGCAAAGCCCCGTCTGCGTAGTTCGCGGTTGCAGCCGGCGAGGCCTGCTTCGTGCACACAGCGGAAAAACCTTGAACCGCGATTGAGGTCATCAATTGATGGTTGATTTGATCTGTGCGATGGACTGCAAGTCAAAAATCCGAAAGTGCATTAAAAGTCTGCCACGTCATTTTTAACTTAATGCAAGCTTTGACTCGTATTTATTCCATTTCTGGGCCATATACTTTGGAAATAGCAAGATGGCCAAATTCTGGATTGATTTTGGAAATTGCATTATTCGATTACAGATTCAATTACGCCAATTGTGGGAATCTTAGTGCCCATGAACTCTCGAAGTGAGTTGAGGAGCTTCAGAGTGACAATGGTATTCTTTTTTAATGGATTTTTTTGCGCTCCAAACTCCAAACTCTTTGCGAAAGCATGAAGTGGCGTTTTGCAGAGCGCCGCCATACGCAGTCTGCGAGCTCCTATTAATAGTCAAATAGGGAGAGAGTAAGTATCTTTTGAGGTCATTCATTCCCTTCCCCACTTCTCTTTCAAGCCGGAGATATGAGCTTGTTAGGTGGGGATTCGAATCAAACACACCCATTAAGCAGCCGTTTATTCTTCCGCGCCACCTGCAAATTGCAGTGACGGGTTGCATCCCAGATATTTTCTCCAAATGTTGCTTCCGGCTTGCTTTTGAATCACTTTCCTTATTTTGACTACCACCAACAACAAACTGTTTTACAGGACCTTTTTTTTTTTTTTTTGGGGGGGGGGGGGGGGGGGCAGAGAGGGTAGTGGTGGGGGTTTGCTTTCTGTATTTCTAAACAAAATGTGATCTTTTAATCATCTCTGTAATTGCTTCCCTTCAGATTCAAAATCTTTCTTTCTCTCAAGGAGAGAATTCCATTGACAAGGACATGGATGAGAGTCCCATTCACCCGGCACAACTAAAAATGGTGTTACCATGGAAACAAATTGTACTTCTATCAATCACGGGATGCTTTGCAGGTAAGAGATTTGAACACATTAGCGCCCAGAGACACTGCCCTCATTGCCATCATTTTCCAGACTGCGAAACAAAAGTGATGATTTTTTTTTTGCTTCATTCTTTTCTGTAACATGCACCTCCAAAGTGGATTTTCCAATTAATAGTCTTACGTTCAAATGTCGACCTGCATAATAGAGTTGTTAATAAGTTAGCAGTCCAATTAGTGCATCCGTAAACAACCCGAGACGTCTCCAGTGAGACAAGACTGAATGAAACAAGGACTGCTGTCCTACGCGTTCCTAAGGGGAACACCACCCCTTACACGCATAAGTAGCAAACAGCCAGGATTCCAATCACCATTGCTGTTCGTGGCCTGTCGCGATCATTAACAGCAACTGTGCGATTAATCTCGCCAGTCATTTCAGCTCCATTTAACCCAGGTTCTCTCTCTACCCTTGTGGCCACGTGGGATATGAGAGACCCACACAGAAATAACACACTCTCTTCAAACAACTCACAAAATCATTTTCATATACATCAGGGGGGGGTCCAAACTTTTTCGTTTGAGGGCCTCAGACGGACAAATGAGAGGATGAAAGGGTCCCTTTCTGAAAAATGCGTCCATTTTTTGAAACACACTGAAGTCAGACCAGAAAGTAATTCTATGATGTTTACGGTATCTTGTGAATTCCGTTGATGAGTTTATGAGAGTAGATCCGGCTCTACACTAAACAGCAGCTGAATCTCATCCTCACATTCAGGGACCCCTAAAAAAGAACAAACTGAAGCAATGTGACCATATTTCAAACTGTTATTGTAACATCACCACTTTGATGTCTTCCTAAATCAGCCAGAGAGCACAAAGTGCACCTAAAATTGTCCCATCTTGCTTTACTCTGGTGTTTTGAAGATATAAATTGTGGTATTTTCTTAATCATGAATGTTTTATTTGTTGGTTCAGTTAAAGAGAAACGTTCAATCATTCAAAAGTTCAAATAGGTCAAAAGTTAAAAAACAAAAACAAATCTCGCGTAATAGTTGTATTTAAATTAAATTAAATTAAAAACAAATCTCCCTTGTCACCAAATGTCATTTTTAGTAATACCGTATTTTTATTTTTTGTCATGGTCCCCCCCACCCGTATTTGTGGAAACAGCCAATAAACATGGTCTTGCGAGGTCATGTAACAAGGTTCTTTGGTCACTGCCCTTGAAAATCACATGATTTGATAACGCTCGTGATACTGAGACTATCACTTGGTTTCCGATGTTTTTTGTTCACGAATGATGCGCCTCTTAAAGGACAACCGACGTCACTTTTTTGTTTTTTAACTGACATCAGAAAAACGTTTTATAGCATCTAAAATACCCAAAACACGCAGTATGATATAAAAATGACTTAGAGTGTCCAAAATCTGCAAAAAAATTAGCTGCGGCATTTTCAGAAAGTCCCGCCCCCAGTTCGTGACGTCACGCTAAGACGTCTTGCATTGCTTGTGAATCAGATTCGGAGAATATGCTTTCTTGTTACACATCCAGTTATGAATATGATTCAAATAGTTCTGAAGAGGAAAGCATACATGTTTGCAATCGATTAAAGAATTATATGTGCCATTTTGAGGCAACATTGGGGGAAAATCTCTCACCCCCCAAAAAAAAAGAGACACAAAATGGCGACCTCTAGTGGCCACCTCTGCTTCCACGGGCTTATAAATTCCTTATATGGATTGTGGATGCCTTCTTCTGGCGGCTTGTGGGTGCAACACGGTTCTCAGACCAAACATGTACAGCAAAATACATTGACGTGATGGAAGGACTGCTACAATGTCTGTTTTCGGTCAGGGGGCGGTCCTTTCGTGACGTCACGTACGGACTCGTCACCAACTCAAAAACAAGACTTGCTGAATATTCAGAGTGAGTCTTAAAACGTAAAATACGTATAGCTATATGCGGTGGAATCTTATTAAAATACGCTCAGTAGAAGTCATTTGAAGCCATTTTACAAATTACGGACACAACTTGTCCGGAGACGTCGGTTGTCCTTTAAATGGGGTGCCTGTCGAATATTGATCGACCGTGTTTGGTTTCCGATCAAATTCACCTGACTGAACCGTGCGATGACAAACCATATGTTGCAGCGTGTGAGCAATCAGGAAGCAATTGCCGCTCCTCTGGACGTCTTGTTGGCCGTGCCTTCGTTCGATAGAAGATTTAATTCCCCCCATCTTCCTTTCAAGCACTGAAAAGATGCGTTCACCCATTGAGCCCTTAGTTATGCGCTCGCCGAGTCTGACACACACGTTCTGACTCGGCTTTGCTTCCAAGGAATTCCGAGTTCTTCCCCTTCAGCAGTCCTGACCCATTTTGTCATTTTATTACTATTATTCACAAGGTGCCTGAACGCTACACTCATGTACACAACACCAGTTAAATTTGACCTCGTCTCATGTTTTCCCATTGATGTAAGCAGTAAATGACTTATTTCCAATATTTGTAACCATTTGCATTTTGAAGTGAGGGGTTAGGAGGGGGGTAATACTGTGCAGCCAAATATGTCTGCATATACAGTTAAAGCCCAAGATAAGCGGGATGCATTTTCCTTGCTGCAAGATAAGCAAATAATAGACACGTAACACCATGGGAATAGTCCAAGAGTATTTCCCCTTCGAAATACCCTCCAAGGTTCAAAGAAAGAAAAGTAAACATGAAAAATACACGGCGCGTCAGTTGTTGTTGTATGTCATGCTGGTCCTCTCCGTCTTTGCGAATGTCACACCGTTGTTTTTTTTCGGCAGGCTTTCCGGACGATGTGAAATTTCAAGGACCGAAGTTGAGGATGGAGCCAGTTGACATCGTTTTGCCGATTAAATCGCCCGAACAGCAGGCCACCATTATTTGCGAGGCGGAAGGGAGCCCGATGCCACAGTACAGGTAAATGACCACAAAAGCCAATCTGCTCCGTGTCGCGAAACTGCACGCATCCAATTCCGCTTTAGTGCTTTTGTGATGTAATGACAGTTCCCATGAGTTGCAAAATGAGCCGTTGGGGTCACGTGGCCAAATTTCCCTAATGATTTGGACAGCTGTGCAATCAACGTGAACCACTTCTCATGTATGTTTAGGACACATACTGGAAAACTGCAATACTAAGAAACTGCACAGTCGCGTTCTACAAATTTCCTCTCGAGCAAATGACCAGCAAGCTCATAAACAGCATTCTGCCTAAAAAGGGCGGCGAGGGTGGGAGGTGTGGGGGTTATTGTGTTTCGCTGCTTAGTCAGCAGCCCAGCGAGCTGGAAAGCGGGCGCACTCACCTTGCTTGTGAGTGACATTGCTTCCAAGACAAACATATCGGAAGAATGTTTTGCCAGAAAACAAAACAGGGGGTGGGGAGGAGTGGAGTCGCCTGGATCACTTTGACCACTTTTTAGACAGCTCGGTGGTCGACCTGGTTGGTGAGCCTCTGGGCTTGAGTGGCTTGCGTGTGCTCTCTAGCTTAATGCTTAGTAGCTGCTCGGTTGTTTTGTTGATTAAGAAATATTAGCAGCTTCCTGTTTCCTGCTCGTCAACAGTCTGCTGGCCAGGCAGCATCTCAGACTGACTGGTCCAGCGGGCCAGCTCTGTCCTGGAGTACTACCTGGACACTCTGGAGGAGGTGGGCAACGGAGGGATGCTAGCCTTGAAAAGGATGGTATCACAATGACAATTGTGGTAATTGTCATGTTTATATTGTATTACATCCTTCATTCATTCACTGCCATTGCCAAATTTATTTAGGATTTTAAAAGCATGATGTGGAGCGGCATTCCAGAATTTGTTCGCTTTTGGGTTTTCTTAAGGGGGTGCCAATAAAGCGCTGGTCAGACCTCGAGCAAAGTTTTTCCTTCCACAAGGGGGAAGCATTTGCCTTTTGTCCATGTTAGCGCTTCGTTACAGCTGCAGCTGCTGTTAAAGTGCGATATAAATCAATATGTACTGTATCGTATTGTGTTTTGGACAGCCGCCCCCATTTCAAGGTCAGCTAACTCCAGACCCATATAATTTAGGAATTAACTGTTTTTTTCTGATGAAAGTACAGAGTCTAAGGTTTCTCATGGCTAATTGAATGTTTATGTAGTCCTAAAACTCAATATTCTGTGGGTCCTGCAATTCGAGTGAAAATGACAAAAACCCTGGCACTGGGCACATTATTGCACATTGTCTCGCAGTGAATGAGATAAATGTTCATACTGTGTTACATACCGTAATTGGTGGCCATTTTATTGACAATGTTTACACCAAACTACCGTTATAATATCCAGATCTGTTATGTCCCTCGAAGTACGTTGTAAAAAGCCTTTGACTGTAGAAATGATTGGATGAGTGGGAGGTCCAATATTTGGACGCCATATTCATTCGAAAGATTTCTCTCATGTTGGGGTTTTACAAGTATTAGCGCTTGCTATCTAAGCTCTTTCTTCAGCCATTGTCGATGCCGCAAGTGTCTGACGAGGAGCCCCGACAGAGTCTCTTTTGATAAATAGTCCAGTGGAGCCACGCGGCGTATTGCAGAGCTGCTAGCTGGGCGTTATGAATACACCTGTCACTGTGTTTACCATGAATCGGCTGTAACGCAAGATCAAGGACACAGCAGTGATTGGAAAAAAAACGCAGGGTGGGGGAAAAAAAACTGGATGGTCTCCAATCATGGAATGTGACTTCAAGCAGATTTATAGCGTTGGCTGTGTTTACGGCTCTGCAGCAGACGTAATTACAAGTGGGGGAGTGTAAAGATGAAGATGTTTATTCGGAACTCACTCACAGTGCCTAGGCAGAAGAGACAGGCGCCAGAATGATCTAAGCCATGATCCCTTGAGAAGATGGCCCGCGTTTATCTGCGCCAAATGATCTTGCGTCCGATGTTCGGACTCTTACAGGATCAGTAGGCTGCTTGACGCTCCTTTGCAGATATGTGTGCTCATAAAAGTTCTCCGACTCGCTCAAGTATATATTGTGATCATATCACATGATTTAACACAGACATGTCCAAAGTCTGGCCTTGGGGCCAAATGTGGCCAATGGTCAATTTTCATCTGGTCTGCAACCTCCGTCATAAAATCAATAACGTCTGGCCGGCATGGTAGAATGAATACATTGGGCAGTAGCGCTGTTACCCGCATGTGCTAAGTGCTGCCATCGAGAGGCTCAATTCGGAATAGCAAATTAGTATAGGACTCATTGACTGAATGAGCTCCCACAATTTTCTAAAATGGCGACAATGAAAGTTAATGATCATTAAAGTGTTAAAAAAGTGAAGATAAGTGAATATTCAATTTCAATGTTTAATATCAATTACATTTGAATATGCATGATTCAAATCAATCAAAACACATGCTGAAGATTGCTGAAATGAAAACCACAAAAAAAGCAAATGTGAAACACAGAATGGCTCGCTGAAATTTATTTCAATCAATTGCTGTTGAATGTAGAACATCTGCCAAGGTTGACCCCCTTCCAGTCCACTTACATTTATAACACACCCGATCTGGCCCCCTTTGCAAAAGGTTTGGACATCCCTGATTTAACATGACCGCCTCAAGCTTCCACGAAAAGCCATGGAGGTTGTGTGACTGTGTTTTTAACATGGGGCAAATTTTGCCTTGCAAACTCTGATGCGAAACCGTTTATTTTAACTCTGGCAAGGATAGACAATCCACCACGTTCTGTTTCAGTAACAAATATTGCCGTGGATTTGGACTCAAATTTCTCACCTCTTTTTCATTGAGCGACAAAGATATGGAAATTTCCCCATTGTGGGACGAATAAAGGATTTCTGATTCTGAATCTGATAATGTCTTGAGCATCGTTCTAATACCCGAAGAGCAATATTGCGCCGTGCGCGCGTCCGTATGCAAAAAGTATACGGCTAGTGCCATCTCTGCGGACGTCTGGCCCGAAGGAAAGCCAGATGAGGCGCTACAGTCGGCTACCGTACAGTCGCCGGTCTGTTTGATGAGACTTCATGAAAAATGTATGTGAAAGCCAAGGTTACGGCGAGGTCACTTGGGAGGCTCAGATGATGCTGTGCCTACAGCGGAACTCAATGAAAAGAGGAGTCTTGGACTTGCTGTAAATTCCCCTCGGACTGAAGCCGTATGGCGCCAGATACAATCCAAAGTGCTTGAGCTAGGCTTGCTCGTATTTTTAAAGGCATTACCTGCTGTTTTATGAATGCATTGGACACGAACGAAAACAGACCAATGGATGATTTTTCCCAAACTCGCTTGGCTTACCTTGGTCTTTAAAATCACTCAGTCGGAGTGGCTGCGGCTTTAATTGTTGCCATCGATGTTGAGCATGACAACAAAAAAAATGACATTCAAACCTCGTTACAACGTACCTCGCGGGACGTAGTGAATTGTTCGTTGTCACAATTACCAATAAAATGGCTCCAATTACAATACACAGAATATAACGAACATTTATTGATGGAAAGCAATGAAGGTGCGATACAATATAAATATGACGATGAAAATATGTTTAGAGTTTGGCGAATGCATTCAGTGAGCAAATTCAAACTGCCTTTTCCATTGGTTTCAAAGTTGGCCATGATTTTGTTGACATTTGATGATTGCGGAACTTGTCAACAATCCAAATTCCTATTCTTGGTTGAACAAAATTAGAAACAATTTTGTTCAATTTGCTTTTGTTTAGCAATGTGCTGTGTCTGGAAAAAATTGAAAATTTGAAAAAAATGGGACTTTGAAATCTGAACTTGAGGGTGGAAACGTACTCCCATCCAAAAATGAAGAATATGAGATTAAATGTCCCTAAATATCAAAAAGTGTTTTTCATGTCATCGTTACATATATTTTTAGAGCTGTAACTTTGCCTTGGAAAATTTCTTGTCAGCGATTGAATCAAAACAGGTGATGCGAATTTCTCGAGTCAAGCCAATTCCATCGGTTTTGACTTTAGAACGCCCACGGCTATTCAACTCAAAGAAAGGCAGAAGACGGATGTGTGATGTCATTTCTATCAAGCCAGATCTGGACTTTGGACTGGACTGGACCAGATTTTGTTTTTATCTGAGACTTACACATTTCCTTATCAATAATGGCATTATAAAAATGTAACTTGCTAACCAGATTATTAGCAATGTGATTAAAACTCAAGTATTCCAAACACAAAATTACATTTTCCCTCAATGTGTCTGTGACTGTACAAGTGGGCTGAGCAAGATATCGATCGGAGTGATAAACACTGAGGTTGCATCTCTAGGGAGCTCAGCATTTGATTGTTTTTGCAATTTTTTTTTCCCAGTTGGTCACTCAACGGAACACTCATTGATCTTGAGAATGACTACCGGCGTCGCATGTCTGGAGGCAGCCTGATCATTAGCAACCCGGACAAAGATCGAGACTCCGGCATCTACCAGTGCAAAGCCTTCAATGCCAGAGGGGCCATCCTGAGCCGACAGGCGAGCGTCCAATTTGCTTGTGAGTCTTCAAAATCTCAGACGAGCATGTTGGCCCATTTTATCCGGATCATTCGTGTCGATGCACCTGATGTGCATGTCAAAGGTGTAGGTCTACTTGAGTTTGTCATTCAGATTGCATCCGAATACATTCTAGCAGGCAATGTTGACTATGTGGCTGTGTTATGTTTCCTCTTGAGGGCCATTATGAATTTGGGGAAAGCCATTGGAATGTTTCATCCCCTCCACAAGTTACATACAGAACGCACAAAAAGTTAATGAAAAACTAGATTTCAAATCTGAAGTAAAAAATAATGACTGTTATTGTGGTAAACATATACGGTGAGACCTCAACTTCCGAACTTAATTGGTTCCCAGACAGAGTGTGTAAGGCGAAAAGTGTGTATCTCAAATTTGTTTTTCACCATAGGAAACCATTAAAATGGGAATAATCTGTTCCCGGCTTTCCATAAAATATACTTTTCAACTAAATACGCCTTAAACTACACACAACATCCCTTATTCTATGTATAATAAATGTGCTATTGTATTGTAATGAAAGAAATACACTGCATTGTATCATAGTGTCACTTTATTTACATTTGTGATGGTCATTGATGGCTTGATGGAATGGCGTTGGAGGTCCGAGGTCAAAGGGAATTGCTGTTTGGAAAGAGTCACATTCCATAAGGACTGTAATTAAAGAAATAAACTGTGCTATAAAATAAAGTGGTTTTATTTACATTTGTGATGGTCATTGATGGCTTGATGGAATGGCGTTGGAGGTCCGAGGTCAAAGGGAATTGCTGTTTGGAAAGAGATGCACATTACATGAGGACTGTAATTAAAGAAATAAACTGTGCCGTAAAATAAAGTTTTATTTACCTTTTTGATGGTTGTTGATGGCTTATGGAAGGAGAGTCACCTTCCATAAGGACTGTTGGTAACTTAACCTCTGGTGTGGCTTCTCTTCTTTTTTTCTTTGGATATTCCTAATCATTTTTGCTGATTGAAAACCTCTTAATTGACACCTGTTGCTTTCTGACTTGTAAGGTCTTACGAAGCTGAGGCATCACATTATTGTTCATCATGTTGATGATTGTCATAGCCACAGTCTTTTCTGAATGGGACTGTTCGGTAAAAGCCTGCACATCATTCCACTTTGCCAACATTGCCTTTATGAGCTCACTTGATGCTGCAGTCATCTCCTCCTCAGATGTTCTCGAACCATCGTTACTGGCTTTAAAATCCTCAATACGTGCCGAACTTCCAGGTTGGCGCATGGCGATATTGGCGTGAATTAGCTGTGCTTTCTCGCATTAAATAGCTTTACTCACGCTGTCGAAGGATAGCTGCTTTTCGTTAATCCAAATGAACAGAAGTTTTTCAACTTCTTCGATTGCCAGAGACCGTCGCTTTGAGAGCATGGAAACACCTTTTGCAACAGACGTACCTTAAATGGCTTCTCTGTTCCGGAAAATGGTAGAAATGGGTGACTTAGCATAGCCGTGCTTGGCCACTTATTCACACAAACGCACACCTCGTTCGTGTTTTTCAATTATCTCCTTCTTCTCAGCGACGGTGATTATATTTTGTGTCTTCTTGCGCTGAACACGAACCTGTGGTGTTTTTTTTTTTTTTTTTTCGGTCCCATCATAGTAAAATTATCAGCAAAAAGCTCCAAGTAAGCGATCGACGTGTGCATTCAATGAGAGGGGGTGTGGAAAGTAGCGCCGGCTGGGGCGCTGTTCTGTCGTGTGCTTCCGCCGAAGATCACTCCGCCAGATCCGAAGGTCGTGTGCTTGATGGACCAGCCGTGGTGGGTGTGTTATGAAAATAGTGCTTATTATAAGTTTTAATTTTCATAAATTTGACGTTCGTAAGATGAAAAGTTAAGACTTTCGTAAGTTGAGGACTCACTGTATCGGAACTTTGAATGTAGGAACAATGACAGGTAAAGGTAGAGAGCTGGTTGACATGATGCAGAGAAGGAAGGTAGACATACTGCGTGTCCAGGAGACCAGGTGGAAAGGGAGCAAGGCTAGAAGCTTAGGGTCAGGGTTTAAGTTGTTCTATCATGGTGAAGACAGAAAGAGAAATGGAGTTGGGGTTATCTTAAAAGAGGAGTTTGTTCGGAATGTCTTAGAAGTAAAAAGAGTATCAGATACAATGATGAGTCTGAAGCTAGAAATTGAAGGCGTGATGTTCAATGTTGTTTGTGGGTATGACCCACAAGTAGAATGTGAGCTGGCGGAGAAGGAGAAATTTTGGTTGGACTTTGATGAAGTCATACAGAACATCCTGAGTAGTGAGGTGGTTGTAATTGGTGGAGACCTCAATGGACATGTTGGCGCAGGAAACAAAGATGATGAGGCGGTTTGGACTCCAGATGAGGAACACTGAAGGACAGATGGTTGTTGACTTTGCTAAGAGAATGGACATGGCTATTGTGAATAATTTCTTTCAGAAGAGACAGGAATATAGGTTGACCTATACGAGTGGTGGCAGAAGTACACAGGTAGACTACATTTTGTGTCAACGGCGCCATCTAAAGAAAATCAGGGACCGCAAAGTAGTGGTTGGTGAGAGTGTAGCCAGACAGCATAGGTTGGTGATGTGTAGAAGGACTCTGGCAGTGAGGAAGATGAAGATACCAAAGGCTGAAGTGAGGACAAAATGGTGGAAGTTGAAAAACGAAGCGTGTTGCATGACATTTAGGAAGGAGGTAAGACAAGCACTGGGTGGGCAAGAGGTCCTTCCAGATGACTGGCAAACTACAGCGAACATAATCAGAGACACAGGTCGGAAAGTACTTGGTGTATCGAGTGGAGGAAAGGTAGATAAGGAGACTTGGTGGTGGAATTGGGAGGTGCAAGAGTGTATACAGAGAAAGAGGTTAGCAAAGAAGAAGTGGGACACTAAGAGGACGGACGAGAGTAGAAAGCAGTATAAGGAGATGCAGCGCACGGTTAAAGTAAAGGTGGCAAAGGACAAACAAGAGGCCTATGCTGACTTGTATGCTCTGCTGGACAGCAAGGAAGGTGAGACTGATCTTTACAGGCTGGCGAGACAGAGAGACCAAGACGGTAAGGACCTGCAGTTGGTTTGGGTGATTAAGGATAGAGATGGCAATGTATTAACAGGTGCCAATTGTGTGATGGTAAGATGGAAAGAGTACTTTGAAGAATTGATGAATGAGGAAAGTGAGAAGGAACAAGTAGTAAAGAAGTGACTGTTGTGGACCAAGACGTAACAAACATTAGCAAGGATGAAGTGAGGAGGGCGCTGAAGTGGCCTGGTGATTTACCAATCGAGGTATGGAAGTGTCTTGGAGAGGTGGCGGGCAGTCCTGACTGGGTTATTCAGCAAGATCTTAGATGGTGAACAGATGACTGAAGAATGGAGACGAAGTGTACTCATGCCCATTTTTAAGAACAAAGGAGATGTGCAGAGTTGTACTAAGTACAGAGAAATAAAGTTAATGAGCCATACAATGAAACTCTGGGAAAGAGTAGTTGACGCAAAACTAAGAGCAGAAATGAACATTTGTGAGCAGTAGTATGGCTTCATGCCAAAAAAAGAGTACGACAGATGCAGCGTTTGCTTTAAAAATGCTGATAGAGAAGTACAGAGAAGGTCAGAATGAATTGCATTGTGTCTTTGTAGATCTGGAGAAAGCGTACGACAGGGTGCCCAGAGAAGAGCTGTGGTATTGCATGAGGAAGTCTGGAGTGACAGAAAAGTATGTCAAAGCGGTGCAAGACATGTATCATGACTGGAAGACAGTTGTGAGGTGTGCTGTCGGTGTGACGGAGGAATTCAAGGTGGAGGTGGGACTCCACCAGGGGTCAGTTCTGAGCCCCTTCTTATTTGCTATGGTGATGGACAGGCTGACAGACGATGTTAGATAAGAATCTCCTTGGACCATGATGTTTGCAGATGACATTGTGATCTGTAGCGAGAACGGGGAACAGGTGGCGGAGAAAATCGAGATGTGGAGATATGCCCTGGAAAGGAGAGGAATGAAGATCAGTCGCAGCAAGACGGAATATATGTGTGTAATGAGAGGGATCCAAGTGCAAGAGTGATGCTACAGGGAGAAGAGATAAAGAAGGTGGAGGATTTTAAGTACTTGGGGTCAACTGTCCAGAGCAATGGAGAGTGTAGAAAAGAGATGAAGAAGCATGTCCAGGCAGGCTGGAGCGGCTGGAGAAAAATGTCATATGTGATGTGTGATAGAAGGGTTTCAGCCAGGATGAAAGGAAAAGTGTATAAAACGGTGGTGAGACCAGCCATGATGTTTGGACTGGAGACAGTGCCACTGAAGAAAAGACAGGAAGCAGAGCTGGAGGTAGCAGAGCTGAAGATGTTGAGGTTTTCTTTGGGAGTGACCAGGTTGGATAGGATCAGGAATGAGTACATTAGAGGGACAACTCATATTAGAGGCTTTGGAGAGAAAGTCAGAGAGGCCAGACTGAGATGGTTTGGACATGTCCAGAGGAGAGAGAGTGACTATATTGGGAGAATGATGCTGAGCCTTCATCTGCCAGGCAGGACACCAAGAGGAAGACCGAAGAGGAGGTTTATGGATGTGGGCAAAGAGGACATGAATGTAGCTGGTGTGAGAGAAGAGGATGCACAAAACCGGGATAGATGGAGGACATTGATTCGCTGTGGCGACCCCTGAAGGGAAAAGCCGAAAGGAAAAGAAGAAGATTGTGGTAAACATATATGAGAATTTGAAATTTTGGTTTGGACTTTAGGAGACACCATGGAATTTCACAAGTTTGATTTGCTTTCGTGGGCTGAAGAAAATGATGTGGGGGGCCAGATTTGGCCCCAGTCTTGACTTTGACACCTGTGCTTTACAGCAAAGTTGTCAGTCATTTTTTGCCAAGGGCCACATTGCATTTTGCTTTCTGAGGCCGTTATGAATGTGGGGAAGTCATTAGAATGTTTGAACCCTTTCACATATTACATATAGAGCGCACAACAAATTAATGAATAATTAGTTTTCAAATTTGAAGTAAAAAATAATGACTGCAATTGTGATTGACATGGGACAATTTCAAATTTTGGTTTGGATTTTAGCAAGCATCATGGAATTTAACAAGTTTGATTTGCTCTGGCGGGCCGAAAAATTGGATGTGGTGGGCCAGATTTAGCCACCAGTCCTTGACTTTGACACCTGTGTCTGCAAAGATTAAATGAAGGTTTATTTTTAAGTTTTGTTTTTATGATGTTGCCACACATTCAAGGCGGTCAGAAAGTACATGTGTGACGTAATGGGATGTGACATCATGTAAAGGCAGGCAGGATATGATGTATCAGGAAGTCCAAGAAAAACAAAACGATGCAAAAAGATGTTTAAAGATGTTTGTATAGCGAATTACGCCAACAGAAACCGCTCTCCTCTTGATCGAAATCTCAGACTATCGATTCATGTCCCAAGGAGCCAACGACCCTTTCACTTCCTCTCGCAAGCTGGCCCGTCGTTATCCCTACAGTCCCGTAATGAATCTTCCACACGGGGGATGGGCGCAGAGCAATGCCGCTTGACATTTATGGTCTGCCAAATGTACAAGGAGGGAGGTCTCAGAGATCAGCATGGCTGATGCACTTTCTCTGTGTAATGAGGCCAATGCTACGAAGGAGAAATGCCGCGCCTGCTTTCAAGCCGGTTCTGTTTCCAAACTAAGCAGAGAAATTGAATATCAGCGTCTTTTCAATGCCGATGATAAATTATGATGAACTTTTGCCTTCCAAGCTCCTCCCGTCTCCTTTGAAATCCAATTCAGTCTCAGTTGAAATTGTTCTGTGGATGCACAGTTATGGTTATGTTGAAGCCTATTATTACAAATATTCGTTGTATAAAAGAAAACATCCGCAAACGTTTGTGGGGAGGTACAAATGTGTGTAGGGGCAAATAAATAAATAAATAACAGTGAAACAAAAATATAATACAACAATAAATTCCATTAAAATAAAATAAGAGTTAAAATAATAATAATAAAATAAAATAAAATATAATTAAATAAATTACAATGAAATGAAAATCATGTAATAAAATAATAGAAATAATGAAACAGAATGAAATCACTTGAAATTAAAAAATACAATCACAAATAAGAAAAGAAAAGAAAGAAAAGAAAGTAAATGTGGCATGGAAAATACATTGACTCTGAAAACAAGATGCTGAGCTAAGTGCGGTGTTGTGTCATTTTACCACAATACTTTCTATTTGGGTGGTGGGAGGGAGTGCTCAATTGCCATCGTGTGAATCCTGCCATGCATATGGAAGTCACCTTTGTCTCAGCTATCCGCTCGAGTGACCCCGGCATCCTGCCAGGACTTGGCGCCGGTGGATTCCATTGCGGTCATCAGAGGGCCGCTCATTAATCTCACCAGCGCTCCGTCCCACTTCTCGCCATAATCTCTTCTCCCTCTTAATTTCCGTTATCGGTCACGGAGACTCTCTTTTTGTTTATGTTTGGAAGGCTTACAGCGGCCCGTTTGCCGGAGGCTGCGGGCAGATTAGAGAATGGTCGGCAGCAGCTTTACCTCCGTCGCTCACAGAGTCAAGTCAGAGGTGCTCTATCATTCCAGGTGTAGGTTTTGTCCGCCCCGAAACTGCTGATTAATTTGAAAGGGATAAGTCGTACCGCCTGTATGGACAAGAGGAAGCTAATGCTTTTAAGTGCGAGATTACACCATATTTAATAATGATGCTTCTTATGGCCGCTGGCAGCGCAAACTCATTTGTCATGCAGGCTCCCCGATTGTTTGTTCAGTCCGCGCGCCGCCTAATCTTTTCCTCGTGCGAAACAGTCAAACGTCATACGGCAATATCTCTTTCTTTCATCATCACTCCAGATGCTTTCAAAGCATTACGGGCTGTCAGGAGAATGTCCCAAAGAAACCAATGATGTCCTATTAAAGTTCCGCGGCTCAAAGTGTAACATCAATGAATAAGCGAAAGCTGGAGGAGGGAAAGCACATGATCCCGGACAGATAGTCCAATGGTGTTAGCGAGTTCATATTTTTAGAGCTGCTATCTAAATATCTCTCTTCTTTTTTTTTAAATCTCATTTCCTCAGATCTAGATAACTTCAAAACGCAAACGGTGAGAAGTGCAGTCAATGTCCGAGAAGGTCAAGGAGTGGTTCTCTTATGTGGCCCGCCAGCGCATTCTGGAGGTAATTTGAACCTTTTCAGATCACAAATCCACATATCTTCTTTTCTTCCTTTCGTGCGCGGTGATGTCTTGCAAATATTTATTTGCATGGGCTGAGTGACCCCGCCCTCCACCATTACACCCCACACCCACACATGCTCTCAAAAGTCATCCATCCATACTCACAAACTTACTGACAAAGCAATTCCAGAGCAGATTTTCTTGGCCTGGATTTGTCACACCATGCTCTTTGGCTGCTGCCAGTAGTTTCCTGAAATAAGCCAGCTAGGAGACTATACATAGAAAAAAAATGTTTCTCAAGATAAAAAAAAAACAAACAAAAACTACAGATATTTTTCAAAATGACATCCCAAATAAAGATGATGCTAGTTTTTCTTGCTCTCTCTCTCCCTCGCTCTCACTCTGTCTCTCTCCGTCTCTCTCTCTCGCTCTCTCCTGCTCTCACTCTCCCTGGGCATATGAGCGGCGGGATGAACAATGGTCGCCGCTGAAATTGTCTCTCTCATCATCCAGGGGCTTGCACATTGGAACACCAATTTCCCACACAAGAGAAGCGATTGTAGAACGGCACATTGTACAGCTGGTCTATGGGATAATGGGCCAAAGTCGACTGTGAAATACAGTTTGACAGCTTTCTTCTCTGACACAGGCTTATGCGCAGTTTGCCTGCTGTAACCAAAGTGCTATTCTACGTTCTCACATTTATAGAAATGACTGAAAGGAATGCTGTGGGAGCTTGCCGTTGCTTTCTTTTGTTGTCCGTGGCTTGCTGTTTTTCGTTTGTATTTTGTAAGAAGTGACTTGGTCATAAACTTCATTTGACACTTGCAAAGCTCGATGTGAACTCTGTCATTTCAAGTGCACTGGTGAATCACGAATGAAGTGGAGTAACGACAACTGGCCCAAATGGCCATGCGGCGATCACTTAAAGTAGCACAATGGAAGCAAGCAAATTTCCATCACAAATGAATCATCTGACACTCAATTTACAAAAGGTTTGCAACATGCAACAATAGCAGCAAACTGCTATCTTCTCATCTAACGATCTTCTCACATAACCAAGAATGCGCCTGACTACCAAATTGCGGCATACAGTATTTCATTTTTCCAGCTGTGGGACAAGTACATGCAAAGAGATGATTTATCACATCTGCTTATTGTCTGCTCGTTTAAATATTTTTTTTTTTTATTGCCACACTTCTGGAACGTAGATGTAAACCACAAAGTACATACCCGCCGTGGCATGAGCAAAATGAGACAAAACACAATGAGTAAAACAAATGTGCACAACATATTGCCATGTCAAATTAGAGAAGTCCGGTTTTCAAGGTGCACTGATGGAGCATCATTTCGTCGAACAAGAGGCCAACGGATGTGAAATTAACCTCAAGTATCAATGCGTTTAAATGTTATTACTTACGCACCTTTGATTGTGGACTTATAAGCATTTGAATTATTTTGTATTGCAGAGCTGATTTTTGCATGGATCTTCAATCAATATCCCCACTTTGTTCAACAAGACAGTCGTCGCTTCATCTCACAGGAGACTGGAAGTCTGTACATCGCCAAAGTAGAACCCTCGGATGTGGGCAACTACACTTGTGTGGTTAATAACACCATCACAGAGGAGAAGGTGTTCAGCTCCCCAACACCACTGGTCCTAAGAAGTGATGGTAAATATAATGAGTCTGTTTCAAGACTCATTAGTTCATCTGGTCTACTGATCATCAGTCAATGATAAACAAAGACCTATCTATCTATCTATCTATCTATCTATCTATCTATCTATCTATCTATCTATCTATCTATCTATCTATCTATCTATCTATCTGTCTATCTGTCTATCTATCTATCTATCTATCTATCTATCTATCTATCTATCTATCTATCTATCTATCTATCTATCTATCTATCTATCTATCTATCTATCATCCATCCATTTTGCTATTTATCTTTATTTTAGTTCACAAGCTAGCTACCCTTATAGCAAGTGATCTTGCTAGCAAGCTCACTCCATATACTCCGATCACAATTGTACTGGGTTGATATTTTCATGACAATAAATATTATAAGATTTATGTAAAACCGGGATTTCCTCCCCCTGTTATATAAACGAAGTTGTGGCACAGTGGTCAACTGTACCCCGGCTTCTGCAGAAAGATGGTTGGTAAAGGCTCCAGCACGCTTGCGACCCTTGTGAGGATAAAGCGGATTAGAAAACGAATGGATGGGTACATGGGTAAACAGACATAAATCATGTTTTCACAGCGTTTCACTCTTTACTAAGTAGGTAGTTTCTGAATTATTTCGTAAGTTGCCTTTTTCTTTACCAACCCTGCATTGGTCACTTCTACTATGCATGCTTGATCATATGATTTGCTGCCCCGCGGTATCACTGCTCTCTCTTTGATCCAGTGTGTATTAGATGGCTGCGCTTCATTACTGATGTCCAAATGTTCTCCCTTTTCTAGGGGTAATGGGAGAATATGAACCCAAAATAGAGGTTCATTTCCCTGACTCCATTCCAGCCGCAAAGGAATCACTTGTGAAACTAGAATGTTTTGCACTGGGAAAGTAAGTCAGCATCGTTGTGGCTCTCACATACTGTGAATTTATCAATGCATGGATGAACATGACTGGGGATGATTTAAGGTTGCCTAAGTGTCATGTTATTCAGCTTGATGTTTATCATTCCATTGTTCAAGTTCATTTTGGAGGTTTTGAAAGTTGCTATGATCTTGTACAAGTAAGCTTTACATTGGTTTGAGGAGAGATACTGTACAGCAAATTTAATGAGAGGAATGTTTTTCCTTTTCTGCAGTCCTGTGCCAGAAATCAGCTGGAGGAGAACAACTGGAGTCCCTTTCCCAAGTAAAGTAAAAATGAAAAACTCAAACGCTGTTCTTCAAATACCAAATTTCCAGCAGGAAGATTCAGGAACCTACGAGTGTATTGCAGAAAATCGACGGGGAAAAAATGCAGCACGGGGTCGTATCTCATTCCATGGTCAGTAAACACATCTTTCCTTCTACACTTAATTCGCCAAAAGATCATACTGCATGTTGCAGACTACTGCTGTTCTTGAGAAGGATGTGCAAAATCACCCGTGTTTTCTGATAAACATTTGAGAAGGTCCTTTAGGGACACTCATTCTCTTGATTTTTAGCCCATGTTATTAGTATATTGTTTGCTGGTCAGATAAATAACTCCATGTGTAGCACTTTGTATGCAGCAGCGTTTTTTTTCAAGTGCTTCAGAAATTGTTGAGTTTCTGTCAAACAAAGAGCCTCAAGGATCAGATCACTCCCATTGTTCATTTCAAACAGGCTCATCCGTGACGGTGAGTCACACAGTCAGTCGTTTGTGCTGAGGACAAATGTAAAGTGAGAGGAGCTTTTGAGCGTAACCTTAAGTCACACATTTTCAGTAAAATTGTTTTCCGTGTGTGTTTGTATATTAAATTGAAACAGCAATGGAAAGTGTTTACCACGGATGATTGGAAGCCCAATAAAAATCCACACTGTTGGGAAACAGTATGTTACATGTGTACCTTTTGGAGCTGTATTTTGCCTCAGCAATGTTCACCTTTGAATATTATTGGTGAATAAAATAAAAACGTAACCAGCAACTTTAAATTTAATGTACAGAATTTTCCGCTATTGACAAAACAGTAACAGTTTACAATGCTTTTTACAGCTTTTTTTTGTTTTTTGTTGTCTAATCCACTCACTGCCTTGATACTGTAAACATGTGTTTGAAAAGGTAATCCTCTCATTTATTTCAAGCTAAACCTCACTGGTTCCAGACAATGGCAAACACAGTTCTCTCCATCCACCAAAAGCTGTTCTGGGAGTGTAAGGCTAGCGGAAAGCCGAAACCATCATACAGCTGGCTGAAGAATGGCAAACACGTGATAACAGAGGTAATACAACTGGTCGGGATTCTAAAAATTTGGGGAATGATGCAGTTGATAAAGCAAAAAAAAAAAAGTTTTTATAACTGTAATTACATGGATCACACAGGATCTCACGTGACTTCAACTTTTTAGTTGAAATGCCTTGAGGACCGCAGCCAACCCCTCGCAGGAGAGCATTTTTTGTCCTTATGCCTTCCATAATGAACATATGTGGAATGCCACAGGGTTCCTTAGGCCTTTGCTTCTTCTTTCCCACGGACTCCCTCCCCTTATGGTGCACAAGTAATTGCTTTTGTGCCTTCGGACATGAAAGCCTGGCATTGCGACGGATATGCTGAACTCTTTGTTTTTCCTCCACAGGGCCGGATACAAATCGAAAACGGGGCGCTGTCCATACCTACTTTAAACTTGTCAGATTCCGGAATGTATCAGTGTGTAGCTGAAAACAAACATGGCGTTATTTATTCCTCTGCCCAGCTAATGGTGTTAGGTAAGCTCGGCTCCTTCCTCTCTTGCTTTTATGCTGCTTATCTGTCTGCGCGTTTGATCGTTGTCTCAGATAAAAACCCAGCAGGCAGCCCCGTATCTCTCCCCTGCAATTAGTTTGCAAACACCAATTTTATGGACACTGCCAGCTAAGCAGGAATCCATAAGATTGTCTCATATTTATCATATTGATTTGGAGACTACAAGAAACACATGCACGGCGATGATGTAATGATTTATTTACAAGCTTGGATGACTCTCATCGGACTGAGCATGATTTCTATTTCGTCTACCCAGAATACTTTCTTTTAATCTGTTGACTCAACACAAAGCCCACAATCAAGGCTCAGTGACCAATCATCCATTTTATTATTTTGATTTGTCTTTTGTTGATATCACACTCACTTTTCCTTTTTCTTCCCTCCCACACAGCATCACCTCCCAGTTTCTCTAAAAGTCCATTAAAGGCCCTGGTAAAAGCTCGCTTAGGGAGCGAAGTTCTCCTCGAATGCAAGCCACAAGCTTCGCCCCCAGCGATTAGCCTGTGGAAAAAGGACAACGAGATGCTGCAGAGAAATGAAAGGTAGACTGTGTCTCCTCTATGCATTTCATTCGCAATCATTTTGAGTAGACATGTTAGAATCATATGTATTGGGCGTTTGTGCTAATAAGGAAGAATAGAAAGTTAATGAGTACTGGGATAGGGAGATTGGCACATCACTCTGGGAAAAAATTGGTCATTGCTTACTTGATGACAGCCGTTTTGAAAAGTGCTCGGTGTGTATAATGAGGATGGCCAGTCAATCATATCGACTGAAATGGACAACAAGATAAGCTAATTGAATCTGTGCTAAAGATACATGGCATCCGCTTGCACATCAGCGTATTAAAAAAAGTGAGACTGAAGCTATGGCACCTGTAATTATACGCGTGGATATGTTCTGCTTTATCTTTAAAACAAATAGAGTTTGAGGTAAATCATCTCAGGGCTTGTAGATGATAATAGCAGCACCTCGATTGACTCTCAATTCCATGCAGAAACGCAACACGATTAAAATACGGCCCGATTTGTTTTGTTGTTTGTCTGTCTGAGTCTTGATCGAAAACAGAGTGAGGGTATATTGATCAAATCAAAGGCATTTACACGGCCGTGAGGACTCACTCCGAGCAGACAAACACAAGTACGCTGGGACACGACAGACAGAATATGCTCATTTGTGTTTTAACTAGAAGGGAAACACTTGCAGACAAAAAGTTCAAACACCTAGAAGGGCAAGGACTGAAATACTCAAATATAGTATCCTACTAACTTGGTGCATTTTGAATTGCTCCCATGTGTCCGACTGGCACGTGAGACTTGAAACACCGAGAACAAAAATAATTTGTAATACAGCACCAATGCTCTTTTGTAGGCTGCGTTGGTTTCCAGTGTTGAAAATCGGTACAATCCCAAAGATGACTGACATTTAGCACACTATATGAAGTCTTTCAAGTGGCACGTGCAGGCACAGGATTGGAAATACTTTCCAAAAGGAAAGATCCTTGCACTGCATGGGGAAAAACAGCACTTGGACCACAAGCAGCGCGTCTGGATGAGATAAACAACAATGTTGACTCGCTAGATGCTGCAGTAGTGCTTTTTAAGACATTTGTCTGAAATAACCAAACACAAAATCAGTGTTTTATAGAATGACACAAAATAATCCAACACGCGTTCATTGAAAGGTAAATTGGAATACAGTCATCAACATGGAGAGAAATAATAGCCTAACAAAGTTGTGTATGACACTGTATGGCAAAATGAAGCTTCAAATTTGCTTCATGAACCAGTTGTTTTTTTAACTCCTTTTCTCAACCCCTTATTTTCAACCAACATCGCAATCTAGAGGAATAAAAAAATCCATGAACTGGTTCGTGGAACAAATTTGAAGCTTCATTTACCCATCAGTACTGGATGGAGCTTTGAGTGTCTCATATAAAAAGAGCTGCATCAGCTGACAATTTACTCAGTGTTCTTTGCTTTGTAGAATGACAATCTTTTCCAGCGGAACATTAAAGATTACCAATGTAAGCAGAAGCGATGCAGCCAGCTATACATGCATTGCTAAAAACCAGTTTGGGTCAGCAAGCACGACTGGAAGGCTACTTGTTACAGGTGAGTCTTGTTCAAAGAATGCAATGTCAGGTTCCTATTGAAAGTCGTCACGGTAATTTTACGGGGTACCCATGGCACATTTAACACATTTTTACCGTCATCTGTTTCCCTCCGTTCAGAGCCAACCAAAATCACAATGAGGCCCACGAACCTTGAGATTATTGTTGGCGAGAGCATCGTGCTGCCGTGCCAGATCGCTAACGATCCAGCTCTGGATGTTTCTTTCTCATGGGCGTTTAATGGCCAGCTCATCGACTTCCAGCAAGACAGCGATCATTTTGAGAGAGTGGGCGGGGTGAGTCAGGCCCAAGCATTAAAGTCAAATACTGTCAGGCGACAACGGGGTTAATTGGGACATAGAGCGGCGTGTGCTCAAGGGGTATGCTCAGCGGCACAGTAGAGCCCGACTAAGATGTGAATCATACCCAAGCTCCAACACTCAAAATAAGATTCAGTGTGCAGTTTACATCTTCTGTAAAAGCCTCCATAAATAGAAAAAGGACAATAAGGTGTCTAACCTAGACTGGCTGTTGCAGTTTCCTTCCCTTCTATCGATCAGTGTATTTTCCGTTCTTAAATGCACGATATTTCTTTAACTCCTGAAAAAAAGATCTTCCATTCTTCTTTTACAATCACTGCATTCCTATTTATAGAACTTGATCTTTTATAGAACTTGAGCTTCAAAAGGGTTTCAGTAATGAGACTGCTGGCATTTTCTTGCCTGGCATGTTTAAAAAAACTCATTTGACTGACATGGAAATAATAATGAAAATATATAACATTTATTGTTACGTGTTTGTTCCATTTTAGGCAGGGAATAGCCAAAATACTTGTTATAGTTTCAGTGTTAGTACTTACGTATACTGCTCTTGCACGCACACGTACAATGTGTCAGGTTAACATTCAATCTTCATTCCAATGCTACGCAACACAATTTTTTCGAAATTTCAACATTATGTCCTTGTGAATTTCAATCAAAGTTATTGACATGGAATTTGGCATGGCACTATAATTAGCTATGTGTAATATTTTCCCATTGCTCCCGTCCCGTGCAATTGCTAGGCAGTTGCTCAACAGCTTCTGGTGAATTCATTTACATCATTAAAACAATTCTGCCTCAATTGCTTCCTGCCAAAGCCAAGATGCCTTGCTTGCATCCACAAGCTTCCAGGTGGGCCAGGTGGCTACTGACATCTGAGATGAGATCAACTTAAAAAGATGAGATGAAAAAGAATGCTCCAAATAGACAAGCAGATTCAGTCCGCCACTGTTCACACTGAAACGAGGTGGCGATCAATAGCTTATTTTGCCAGTTCTTCAAGATTGAATGCATCTCAGATGGATCCCCATTTAGGGTGATGACAGCTGACACGTTCCCATACCGGATTCATTCCTGGGTGACTCCTTTTCAAAGTCACAACTCTGTTTTATTATTTATTTTAATGCTTCAGAAATATGTTGCATTAAAATAAGGAGGGAATATGTATAAATACTCTAAAAGAAATCCAATAAAGTCATCAAGCTCATCGCTTCCAGCATTGGTGTCAAACTCAGCTTCTGGAAGACCGCCGTCCTGCATGTTTTCCAAGTGTCCCTATTACAACATTGAAATGGACTGATATTGAATTTGCTAATTGGAATCAGGTGTGTTGTAACTGGGAGACTTGAAAAACATGCAAGACGGCAGCCCTGCAGAACAGAAGTTTGCACATAGTCACCATAACACACATTTTGGGACCTATTGTCAAAATCATGGCCATCAGATACTTTATGGACAGTATGATTTTGAATCCCATGGTGGGATGGATGGATGGATGGATGGATGGATGGATGGATGGATGGATGGATGGATGGATGGATGGATGGAACCCATTTCAAATGTGATTGTGGTATTGTATATTGTAGTTAGCTTGCGAGCAAGATCGCTAGCTATAAGGCTAACTATCTTGCAAGCTAAACAGATAGAAAGCTTGATAGATAGCTCGGTAGCAAGCTAGATGGATGAATGGATTAATGGATGGATGAATGGATGGATGTACTCCGGATGTGCTCACTCTATATATTTCCATTGATTAAATAAACACATTCGCTTGTGTATTTACGGAATCAAGGTTTCAGACTGTTCGTTTGTTGGTAGCCATAAATAGCATGCGGCTTGTGTGGGGTTATGCTTGCATCTTGCACTGTGTTCTTATCTTACTTCGGCTCTGGCAATTACAAGCTAATTAGGGCTAGTTTAGCAATTAACTAGACTGTTTGTTTTGTGCTTCCTGTGCTGAGCATGTCGCCGTTTGTGGAGATGAGAAGCCGCGTGGTGGGATAAAGCCTGAAGGCCAGCCAATAGCTTTATGTGAGCTGGCTACATCTGCCGTTTCTGCTGTTGTTCGAAAAGATGAAAACATCGGTGGTCTCCGGAGATTCCGACTGTGCAAAGTGTCATAAATGTTGAAGCATTCCCTCTCCCCAAACCGAATGATGAAATAAACCCTAATCTCTTTCTTGACACTTGTACCTCCTTTTCTAGAGCGTGTCGGGGGATCTGATGATTCGAAACATTCAACTGAGCCACGGTGGGAAGTACGTCTGCGTTATTGACACAGAGGTTGAGAATTTGTCCACTTCTGCCATTCTGGTCGTGAAAGGTAGTCCCCAGTGACTGTGTTTTTTTCTTTGTTTGATTTTACTGGATATCAGAATGTTTAATGGGACAATGTATGTCAAGGGTGTCAAAGTAATTTATTGCAGCCGGCCACATTGTAGTTACGGCTTCCTCTCAGAGGCCGTTAAGAATTTGGGGAAGCCATTAGAATGTTTCATCTCCTCCAGATATTACACAACAAATTAAAGAATAACTAGTTTTCATTCATTTAAAACAGATTATTTTCTTACAGACAGTGTATATTAGGTGTTCAAATACATGATATTAAGACTACTTGGACAAGTCATATGTTATGACTGATTATTACTGAATTAGATATCAAGCAGACAGGATGAACTTAATACAACTACTAACAACTAGTTTTCATATTTTAAGTAAAAAACGATGACTGTTCTTGTGGTTTACATGGGACAATTTGACTTTAGCAAGCATCATGACACTAGACATGCTTGATTTGGTTTCATGGGCCAAATACAATTATGTGGCCAACCAGATTTGGCCCCCGAGCCTTGACTTTAACACCTGTGATGTATGCTGTGAAATCTGAAGAATGCACACTTCCTAATTCAGAAGGTGTGCTAGTTTATTTTTATGTCATGTATGTGCTGCTGAAATAGAAAAACAAAAGCCCACATGCACGCCAGCACGTGTGACTGGGGGCCCAGCTAAGATTGCCTCATTGGTATGTGCTCTGTGTTTATCTCTCGTGATTTACGTGGTATTCATGCCCCTAACAAACGTTAATAGCTGTCCCAGGTGCTTTCAGGAGGTAATGTTTATCATAGAAAAAAATGAGCCTAATTGGTTCATTTACACATCCGTACGGCATGATGGAAAACATTTGAATAATGGAGCGGCACATCAAACAAGAGCTCTGTGACTCCACAAAATGTGAATGAACACTCTCTCACTCTGCTCCATATTTTAGTCTTCGCCATTTTCCACTTTTTCACACTCATCCGTTTTCGAAGAAATGATCGCAAATCAATCTCTCTTTTGGTTCCCGGTGACTCCATTTAGTGGCCGCATATCATACATAACAAGTCCCTTCGTGCGCACATCAAGCACAGAGCTCTTAATTAAACATAGCACGGCGGCCTTGATGAGTTTTGATGGCAGGGCTGAGAGGGGAACTCACCCTGCTCCTTGTCTGGTTGATTTAGGTCCACCGGACCCTCCAGACAAAGTGATGGTGGAGGAAATCACAGACAGCACGGCGCAGCTTACCTGGACTCCTGGAAGAGACAATGGAAGCCCCATCACCGGTTACATCATCCAGGGTCGCACGCCTTTCACTGTGGGCTGGCAGGCGGTCGAGACAGGTGTCATCAAACATCATCTCGTCATATGTTGTGTTGATGAAATGTCTGACTCATTGGGACCCTTTTTCCAACCGTCAAAACTCGGTGCTCTATCTGTGTGATGGGAATAGTCCATACCCGGCCGTGTCAATTGAACCTAAATGTCTTCTGTCTAATCACATCCATTCAAAATTTGAAAGGTTTAAAAAAAATCACCAAGTAAATACGTATGTATAGTCTTGAATAATTCTCTTTGTTCTCAAAGAAATTCTGATGGAAGGGCGATTCATATCGTGGCCCACTTTGTGGGAAAAAAAACAAAGCTGGACGCTATTTCTCCTGTGCGGGTACTGCATAATTATCGTTCTTTGCATGTTTTCAGTGATTGATCCCCCGAAAAATGTATTATGTATCCATTCCCTGAATTGACTTTACAAGGACTTTAATATAGAATTTCCATATCCAATTTGTGAATTGCAGTGCCCGAAATGGTGAACGGTAACACACTGACCGCGACAGTGGTGGGGCTAAACGCTTGGGTGGACTATGAGTTTCGAGTCGTGGCACGCAATAATGTGGGCCTTGGAGAACCCAGTCCACCCTCGGCCAAAACCCGGACAGAGGACATGAGTAAGTCAAAACACAACTGTTTGAACGCTGGACTCCTTCACTGGGGCAAAGTTATCACTCATTTGCGTAATATTGTTTGCGTAGTATTGCTCAATTAGAATCAGAATAAGAAAGCCTTTAATAGTCCCACAATGAGGAAATTCGCAATCTGCAGCAGCAAAATTGAAAGGGGTGGTGGAACAAAAAGATAAAACAAAGTATTGTATGTACAAAAGAAAATATCAGAAGATCTACTCTGAACCATCCATTAGCAGACCTCACGTAGGAGGGCAGAAGCCAGCAGAGATAAGCTACGGAAAGACCAATTTGAGATTTGAAAATAATAGGATCTTCAAAAGAACTCTCAAACATAGTCACTGAAGGGATCGCAGAAGAGGGGTGGTATGCTCCCTCTCATGAGTACCAGTCAAGAGGCGAGCAGCAGCATTTTGGACCAACCAAAGATGCTTTGTGGAGGATTGGCTACCTCCAAAAGTAAATTGCATTACAGTCATCCAGTCGAGATGTGACGAAGGCACGAATCACCATTTCGACAACACGCGCTGAAAACGGGTGTCGCCTCTTGAACGTTCAGATGGTGCGAGGGAAGTGAGAGGTATAAAATGGCAATGTCTGCTGTGCGCCTATCACAAGCTTCTGTGTACCGTTGAGTAGTTTGTCGTGTTTTGTGAGCTGTGTGATAATCGCTCCCTTCTGGCCTCTCTGCCTTTCAGTTCCTGATACGGCTCCCACTGATATTGGGGGTGGAGGCGGAACCAAGTCGGAATTAGTGATAATATGGGAGGTAAGTCATCTGTCAAATTTTACCGTTCTCGCCATTGTTGAATTATAGCTTTGCTTAATTGTGCAGATTGAGCTTTTCCAAGTTTATGGCCCATCCACGTGAGACACTGTACAACCTTCCTTCCCACATAGCCTTTGAGAGCCACCTCTCCCTGCAAACGCAGCAACGGAGAGCATTTGCTTTTTGAGGGGATAGCTAGAGAGGCAAATACGAAGGGGGGTGGCTAAGTGCTCTCAGCGGTGTATCCAAAGAACCGATTTGTGCCTTTGTTGTGCAGAGAACGATCCTTTGAGCTTCTCTGTCTGTATGCGTTTTAATATCACTGCAGTTTTGTATTTTGCTCCCAGCCTCTGTCCGAGGAATTGCAGAACGGTGAGGGGTTCGGCTATATCATCGCCCTCAGGCCCGCGGGCACTATGACCTGGACGCGAGCCATCATCTCCACGCCCGGTGTTACTCGCTACGTCTTCCGCAATGACACCATCCTGCCCTTCTCTCCTTTTGATGTGAAAGTGGGAGCTTTCAACAACAGAGGGGAGGGGCCTTTCAGTTCCATCGTCACCGTGTTTTCGGCGGAGGACGGTACAGTACCCGCCAAACCCTAAAGAGATGCTGAAGAGTTTGATCTCGGATACTAATGTACGGATGATGTTTTTTTGCCCCCTTTCAAACTGGGTATGTCAGTCAACCTTATAATAATAATACAGTAAAGTCTTGTTATATCGATATTCTCAAGAGTCGGAAATAATGTTTATGCATAAAGTAAAAACGTCTTTACACTTTTTTAATGACTATTTCCTTTCAAAAATGCAACCAATGCAAAATCCTCACGTTGTTCTATACACACGAAACCACGAACGCCAGCATGTACAAACATATGAAAAACAGTGAATGTTGCAAGCGATAAAAATATCTGATGACAACACAATTAAATACATGGATGGAGAACAAAAACTGCATCGTTTACATGACTTACGTTGATGAAGTATTCTGCGGCACGTCGAACTCTTTCGCGATGGAGGATTTGCTCCTTGTCGGATTCTCCTCGACAGCCACTATTGCCTTGTACTTCGTTCCAATTCTTACGTTTCCCCATGGTTTAAATTGGTGTTGCTCGCGTATGACAGTTCAAAACACGGAAGCTGGTAGAAAATGGCGTCTGCTACACTGCGCAGGACACGGGAGCTGGTCACATGACCAAGTCACGTGACCAACGGCGCGACCGATACAGATTTCGATAATGGTGGTACTGTATAGAAACCCCGAAGCAAATATCGATTCAACTGCTTTTGTATCGATAAAGCAAAGCAAAATGGCTGACGGGAGATGAAAAAGAATACCGTAGTAACCGGATTATCGTAATAACCATGAATCGTACTAAACGGAACTGATTATACAAAAAAAGACTAGAAATTTGCACGGGAAATGAAAATAGTATCGTAATAAGCAGCATTATCAATATAACCGATATCGATATCATGAGACTTAACTGTAATCTATTTCATTTATAAGTGCCTTTCAAAACTTTCAAGGACACTTTACAGTCACAGTTCTCACCCCAGTAAATAAATGGAAATCCTAGAAGACACTTAGCATGGTGTGCTTTCAGGGAGCTAGGGTGTTAACTGACTTTGCGAGGCAGCAACATTCCCTGACGTTGGTTCCATAGCAAGCGAAATAGCTTTTCTGTGAAACTACGGGTCCTTCCTGTGCTCCCGACTTACTGCCATTTGACTCTGAGGTGCTGGGTCTCACAGATTCTTACTCTGTGCTCACTTTCTCAAGTCCCCAGTGTCGCTCCGAAGAAGGTGGTACCCAGAATTGTATCTGCAACACAAATTGAAGTGATCTGGGAAGCCGTTCCAGACATCGCTGAAAGAGTGCTTGGATATGAGGTATGAGCTTCACCTCTTTGTTTATAAAACACTTTCAGGACTTCATTTCTAAAACCGATAAGCACAAATATAACCCCTCAACCTTTTAAGAATGAAGATTGGGCTTATTTTGTCCAATCTTCTTACAATAGTTGCCATTTCTTTTTCTGATTACAAAGATTTCCAGTTGCCATAGCACTGAGCACACCATTTTGGCAGAACTGAATATTCCTGAATCTTCATGTGGCACCAACAGCAGGGATCCAAAAATTTGAAGTGCACGTGTGTGATATTCATCGTTTAATTAGGACAGCGTTAGAATTGCAATATAGTTTAATTACTTATGCCGCCCACACAGCTACTATAAATTGCATCCCTGGCAATGATCGCTCAGCTTTAATAGATTAAATAAATGTGAGTCGAAAGGATCCCCAAGGAGGTCTTTGTGTCTCAATGTTGCTATTCTTTGACTGATGATTACAATGTCAATTTGTACAAATGTGTAACTCTTGAATTTGTCTTCAAATTAAGCACCTTTTTGTTTTTCGAGCTTTAACTCACCCTGCGCTTAATCATTCATCCATGTAACTCACAAAAAGTGAAATGCATAACTTTGCTGCTGTGAAATGTAAATTTCTCCACTGTGAGACTAATAAAGGCATATCCAATCCAATCCAATCCAATAACAACGCGAGCTAACAATCTATTTACAATTTCAATTCGGTAGGAATTTCATTTCCTTCTGTGACATAATCACGTGATGCCCTCATGTCCAGAGCTGAACATGAGATGTCAAGATTGGCAACCGAGCCCTCACTTGTATTGCATTTATCACAACTCCCTCCCTATTTGTCCGCACACTTGAAGATTTCAAAGCGGAATATAGACTTCAGAAACGCATCCAAACCTGTCCGTCTGCTTTGAACCAGGTCATTTACTGGGAGGACGATACCAAGCCGGACACTGTCGGCAAAATACGCATATTGGGGAACGACACCGTGGTTAACATCACGGGGCTCAATGCCAATACAGCGTACTATCTTGCGGTGTCCGCTTGCAATACGGCTGGACCCGGGCAGCAATCTGTGCCGATCAACATCACCACAAAGAAACCACGTAAGTAAAGCCCAAAAGGGGGAAGCTGGAATTATTCCTTAATCGTTCATTTGCAATGGCCTCTCCCAGCCCAACCGATGACGTTCATCCTTGAAAATAATTAATCAACACCAAATTGTTTCACGCTTTGTTGAATGATGCAGGATGAGGACGGGTGATCTTGAGAAACTTTGTGAAACATCTTCAGGTTTTTATAAAGAAGTCTGTCTTTTTTCTTTGCAGTGTTGAATCAACGTGCAATTCCAACAACCATATTTTCCGCACTATATGGCACACCTAAAAGCCTTGATTTTTTTCAAAAGCTGACCTTATACATATGGAAAAAGCTTTTAAATATGTCACCTGCTAAAGGTGCGCCTTATAATCCGGTGCGCTTTATAGTCCGGTCTTGGTTTATTCTATCAAGTTTGGTTCTATTATCATCAGTTGTGACGCATTGAGAAATGCCGAATATATAAAGAATGACATCACACCAGCTTCTGATCATTATCCAGCGCCTGACCGGGCACCTCTCAACGTACAATGGTCCATGATTGGCTCCACACTCTCGCTACATTGGGATCCAGTTGTTGCAACAGAGAAAGAGGCGCAAGTCACCGGCTATATGGTAAACTTGGAGCCATGTTCGTTCGCGCTTCAAGGAAGCCGAGCAATCTTTGCCTTTGTCCTCCGCCATAGGTACTTCTGAAAAGACATCGTCACAATGATCTCAACTATTTTGTCACCAATAAAACCTCCGTGGAGCTCAATCTGTCAGGATACGACAACTATCTTATTCAGATCAAGGCCACGAGTGAGGGAGGCGAAGGCGCCGGCAGCGAGCTCGTCCACATCCACAAATTAAGTGAGTTGCGCTTTGCGATCAAGATGAGTAAGAAAAAAGTCGCAAAGCAGCCTTCGAGCATAGAATACACGGTAATACACTGGCTTTCATTTCCAAACACTTGAATTGGAAAATCTGGAAGATGAACGAACGAACGAACGAACGAACGAACGAATGAATGAATGAATTAATTAATTAATTAATTGGAAAATAAATTACCACTTCATCCTAAATCCAAAAGATTCTCATGCTTTGTTCCTGCCATCATCCCGGATGTGCGGTGACAATTCAAGCTTTGAAAGTTTTTGCTGCAATCCACAAAACATAAAAGGCGGAAAAAGCAGAGCATCAAAACCGCATCGTACGACAACCGAGGGGGCAAATCGATATTCGGCAGTCATCACAGAGTAATCCAATGTCACACCACAATGCTTGGGGCCAAGGACGCACTAAACGACAAAATACCAACACAGGTACCATCCGATTTAAGACCGGCTCGACTTACGACCACCCGTACTTATGACCACGAGCGGTAAACCCTATTTTTTTATTCTTTGCCTGGCACCACAACACGCTAGCAGCCCGGCAACGCATACGGCAATTTTGGCCAGCAGGCCAGCATCTCACTCTCGCACAGCAATCGACCACGTGATGGCGCCGCAGAGGGGAGTGTCCACCGACGCCGGCCACGGCGCGGCCTGCACTAGAGCTGAGGCCTTAACCCGCTCTCCGCGCCGAAGTACGGCCCAATCCCGCGGCGCCGACGCGCCCAACACGCCACCTCGCCCCGAAGCAGAACGAACTGTCTCAAAGAGGCGGCGGCCGTGGGGCCGATGCGGAACCCGGTCGTAAGTCAGATGATACCTGTAATAATAACAATCATAATAAAAAAATGAATAATGATCTGTGTAGGGTGCTGCATTGATGGTTTGCTAAAATGCTTTGAAAGGGAGCATTTTCTTCACCGTAAAGTTGCAATACAGTGCTGGATATTTCTTCTTTTCCTTTCGGCTTTTCCCCTCAGGGGTCGCCACAGCGAATCAATGTCCTCCATCTATCCCGGTCTTGTGCATCCTCTTCTCTCACACCAGCTACCTTCATGTCCTCTTTGACCACATCCATAAACCTCCTCTTCGGTCTTCCTCTCGGTCTCCTGCCTGGCAGTTCAAGACTCAGCATCCTTCTCCCGATATAGTCGCTCTCTCTCCTCTGGACATGTCCAAACCATCTCAGTCTGGCCTCTCTGACTTTGTCTCCAAAGCCTCTAATATGAGTTGTCCCTCTAATGTACTCATTCCTGATCCTATCCAACCTACTCTGAGGTGCTGGGTCTCACAGATTCTTACTCTGTGCTCACTTTCTCAAGTCCCCAGTGTCGCTCCGAAGAAGGTCGTACCCAGAATTGTATCTGCAACACAAATTGAAGTGATCTGGGAAGCCGTTCCAGACATCGCTGAAAGAGTGCTTGGATATGAGGTATGAGCTTCACCTCTTTGTTTATAAAACACTTTCAGGACTTCATTTCTAAAACCGATAAGCACAAATATAACCCCTCAACCTTTTAAGAATGAAGATTGGGCTTATTCTGTCCAATCTTCTTACAATAGTTGCCATTTCTTTGTCTGATTACAAAGATTTCCAGTTGCCATAGCACTGAGCACACCATTTTGGCAGAACTGAATATTCCTGAATCTTCATGTGGCACCAACAGCAGGGATCCAAAAATTTGAAGTGCACGTGTGTGATATTCATCGTTTAATTAGGACAGCGTTAGAATTGCAATATAGTTTAATTACTTATGCCGCCCACACAGCTACTATAAATTGCATCCCTGGCAATGATCGCTCAGCTTTAATAGATTAAATAAATGTGAGTCGAAAGGATCCCCAAGGAGGTCTTTGTGTCTCAATGTTGCTATTCTTTGACTGATGATTACGATGTCAATTTGTACAAATGTGTAACTCTTGAATTTGTCTTCAAATTAAGCACCTTTTTGTTTTTCGAGCTTTAACTCACCCTGCGCTTAATCATTCATCCATGTAACTCACAAAAAGTGAAATGCATAACAACGCGAGCTAACAATATATTTACAATTTCAATTAGGTAGGAATTTCATTTCCTTCTGTGACATAATCACGTGATGCCCTCATGTCCAGAGCTGAACATGAGATGTCAAGATTGGCAACCGAGCCCTCACTTGTATTGTATTTATCACAACTCCCTCCCTATTTGTCCGCACACTTGAAGATTTCAAAGCGGAATATAGACTTCAGAAACGCATCCAAACCTGTCCGTCTGCTTTGAACCAGGTCATTTACTGGGAGGACGATACCAAGCCGGACACTGTCGGCAAAATACGCATATCGGGGAACGACACCGTGGTTAACATCACGGGGCTCAATGCCAATACAGCGTACTATCTTGCGGTGTCCGCTTGCAATACGGCCGGACCCGGGCAGCAATCTGTGCCGATCAACATCACCACAAAGAAACCACGTAAGTAAAGCCCAAAAGGGGGAAGCTGGAATTATTCCTTAATCGTTCATTTGCAATGGCCTCTCCCAGCCCAACCGATGACGTTCATCCTTGAAAATAATTAATCAACACCAAATTGTTTCACGCTTTGTTGAATGATGCAGGATGAGGACGGGTGATCTTGAGAAACTTTGTGAAACATCTTCAGGTTTTTCTAAAGAAGTCTGTCTTTTTTCTTTGCAGTGTTGAATCAACGTGCAATTCCAACAACCATATTTTCCGCACTATATGGCACACCTAGAAGCCTTGATTTTTTTCAAAAGCTGACCTTATACATATGGAAAAAGCTTTTAAATATGTCACCTGCTAAAGGTGCGCCTTATAATCCGGTGCGCTTTATAGTCCGGTCTTGGTTTATTCTATCAAGTTTGGTTCTATTATCATCAGTTGTGGCGCATTGAGAAATGCCGAATATATAAAGAATGACATCACACCAGCTTCTGATCATTATCCAGCGCCTGACCGGGCACCTCTCAATGTACAATGGTCCATGATTGGCTCCACACTCTCGCTACATTGGGATCCAGTTGTTGCAACAGAGACAGAGGCGCAAGTCACCGGCTATATGGTAAACTTGGAGCCATGTTCGTTCGCGCTTCAAGGAAGCCGAGCAATCTTTGCCTTTGTCCTCCGCCATAGGTACTTCTGAAAAGACATCGTCACAATGATCTCAACTATTTTGTCACCAATAAAACCTCCGTGGAGCTCAATCTGTCAGGATACGACAACTATCTTATTCAGATCAAGGCCACGAGTGAGGGAGGCGAAGGCGCCGGCAGCGAGCTCGTCCACATCCACAAATTAAGTGAGTTGCGCTTTGCGATCAAGTTGAGTGAGAAAAAAGTCGCAAAGCAGCCTTCGAGCATAGAATACACGGTAATACACTGGCTTTCATTTCCAAACACTTGAATTGGAAAATCTGGAAGATGAACGAACGAACGAACGAACGAACGAACGAACGAACGAACGAATGAATGAATGAATGAATGAATGAATGAATTAATTAATTAATTGGAAAATAAATTACCACTTCATCCTAAATCCAAAAGATTCTCATGCTTTGTTCCTGCCATCATCCCGGATGTGCGGTGACAATTCAAGCTTTGAAAGTTTTTGCTGCAATCCACAAAACATAAAAGGCGGAAAAAGCAGAGCATCAAAACCGCATCGTACGACAACCGAGGGGGCAAATCGATATTCGGCAGTCATCGCAGAGTAATCCAATGTCACACCACAATGCTTGGGGCCGAGGACGCACTAAACGACAAAATACCAACACAGGTACCATCCGATTTAAGACCGGCTCGACTTACGACCACCCGTACTTATGACCACGAGCGGTAAACCCTATTTTTTTATTCTTTGCCTGGCACCACAACACGCTAGCAGCCCGGCAACGCATACGGCAATTTTGGCCAGCAGGCCAGCATCTCACTCTCGCACAGCAATCGACCACGTGATGGCGCCGCAGAGGGGAGTGTCCACCGACGCCGGCCACGGCGCGGCCTGGTCTAGAGCTGAGGCCTTAACCCGCTCTCCGCGCCGATGTACGGCCCAATCCCGCGGCGCCGACACGCCCAACACGCCACCTCGCCCCGAAGCAGAACGAACTGTCTCAAAGAGGCGGCGGCCGTGGGGCCGATGCGGAACCCGGTCGTAAGTCAGATGATACCTGTAATAATAACAATCATAATAAAAAAATGAATAATGATCTGTGTAGGGTGCTGCATTGATGGTTTGCTAAAATGCTTTGAAAGGGAGCATTTTCTTCACCGTAAAGTTGCAATACAGTGCTGGATATTTCTTCTTTTCCTTTCGGCTTTTCCCCTCAGGGGTCGCCACAGCGAATCAATGTCCTCCATCTATCCCGGTCTTGTGCATCCTCTTCTTTCACACCAGCTACCTTCATGTCCTCTTTGACCACATCCATAAACCTCCTCTTCGGTCTTCCTCTCGGTCTCCTGCCTGGCAGTTCAAGACTCAGCATCCTTCTCCCGATATAGTCGCTCTCTCTCCTCTGGACATGTCCAAACCATCTCAGTCTGGCCTCTCTGACTTTGTCTCCAAAGCCTCTAATATGAGTTGTCCCTCTAATGTACTCATTCCTGATCCTATCCAACCTGGTCACTCCCAAAGAAAACCTCAACATCTTCGGCTCTACCTCCAGCTCTGCTTCCTGTCTTTTCTTCAGTGGCACTGTCTCCAGATGGATTGCACTTGGATCCCTCTCATTCACACACATATATTCCGTCTTGCTGCGACTGATCTTCATTCCTCTCCTTTCCAGGGCATATCTCCACAGCTCTAGTTTCTCCGCCACCTGTTCCCTGTTCTCGCTACAGATCACAATGTCATCTGCAAACATCATGGTCCAAGGAGATTCTTGTCTAACATCGTCTGTCAGCCTGTCCATCACCATAGCAAACAAGAAGGGGCTCAGAGCTGACCCTTGGTGGAGTCCCACATCCACCTTGAATTCCTCAGTCACACCGACAGCACCCCTCACAACTGTCTTACAGTCGTGATACATGTCTTGCACCGCTCTGACATACTTTTCCGTCACTCCAGACTTCCTCATGCAATGCCACAGCTCTTCTCTGGGCACCCTGTAATTCCTTCTGACCTTCTTTGTACTTCTCTTTTTTTTTTTTTTTTCACATGTGATCATTGGGAATTGTGAAGCCTGACAGCAGTCGGTAGGAACGAGCGTCGGTACCTCTCCTTCTTGCAGCGCGGGTGTAATAGTCTCTGGCTAAAGGAGCTACCCAGAGCTGTCAGGATGGGCAGGAGGGGGTGGGAGGGGCTGTCCGTCATAGCTTTTAGTTTAGCTAGCGTCCGTCTGTTGCCCACCTCCTCTAGAGAGTCCAGCGAGCAGCCCACGACAGAACTGGCCCGCTTGACAAAGCGCTCCAGTCTTTTTCTGTCCCGGGTGGTGATGCTGCCTGACCAGCAGACAATGCCATAGTGGATGGCTGATGCCACCACAGAGTCATAGAAAGTCTTTAGGAGTGACCCCTGAACTCCAAAAGACCTCAGTTTCCTGAGGAGGAAGAGGCGACTCTGTCCCTTTTTGATTAGGGCATCCGTGTTTGTTGTCCAGTCCAGTTTATTGTTGAGAGTAACACCCAGGTACTTGTAGGAGGTCACCCTCTCAATGTCCGAACCCTGGATGTTCAATGGTGCAGGTGACGATTGTTTCCTGCAGAAATCCACCACCAGCTCCTTGGTTTTGCCAGTGTTGATCTGGAGGTGATTCTGCTGGCACCAGTCCACAAAGTCCTTTGTCAGTCCCCTGTACTCCCTATCGTCTCCCTCTGTAATGAGGCCGACAATAGCTGAGTCGTCAGAGAACTTCTGAAGGTGGCAGGTTGGGGTGTTGTAGTTGAAGTCCGAGGTGTAGAGGGTGAAGAGGAATGGAGCCAGGACTGTTCCCTGCGGCGCTCCGGTGCTGCAGAGAAGCCTGTCCGACTCACAGTTCTTTACCCTCACGTACTGTGGCCTGTTTGTGAGGTAGTCTGTAATCCAGGATGTGAGGTGATGGTCGACTCCGGCATGCTGCAGCTTGTCCCCCAGTAGACTGGGCTGGATGGTGTTGAAGGCACTGGAGAAATCGAAGAATGTGATCCTCACCGTGCTCCCAGCATTCTCCAGGTGCAGCAACGCCGTATGGAGGAGGTAGATGATGGCATCCTCCACACCGATGCTGGGCTGGTAGGCAAACTGCAGCGGGTCCAGCGATGAGCTTGCCAGCGGTCGCAGGTGGGCGAGGACGAGTCTCTCCAGCGTCTTCATCAGGTGAGACGTCAGCGCCACCGGTCTGTAGCTGTTGAGCTCTTTGGGGTTGGCAATCTTGGGCACTGGGACCAGGCATGACGTTTTCCACAGCTGTGGAACTCTGCCCAGCTTCAGGCTCAGGTTGAACAAGTGCTGGACAATGTCACACAGCTGGTCGGAGCAGGTCTTGAGGAGTCGGGAACTGATGTCATCCGGACCTGCTGCCTTCCTCACCTGCATCCTCCTCAGTTGGTTCCTCACCTGCGCAGTTGTGACAGACAGGCAGGAACCAGGAGGCAGAGTGGCGGCTGAGGGTGTGGCAACGGTTGGGAGGGCAGATGTTGGTTGTGGAAAGCTGGTCGTGAGAGGGGGCAGGGAGGGTAAGGCCACAGTGAGAGTTGGTGCAGGTGCAGCTACAGGTGAAGTTGACGGTGGGCCGGGGGCGGCTGGCGTCTTGTCAAACCGATTGAAAAAGCGGTTGAGTTCATCTGCCCAGTCCTTGTCTTTTTCGTTCAATGTCACTGGGCTTTTGTGGCCTGAGATGTTTTTCAGGCCCTTCCAGACACCAGCGACATTGCTGGCTTGCAGCTGCTCCTCCATTTTCATCCTGTAGGCCTTCTTCCCCTCTCTGATCTTCCTCCTCAGTTGGATCTGCACGGCCTTCAGTTCCTCTCTGTTGCCCGACACAAAAGCCCTTTTCTTCTCCTTCAGGAGGACTTTTATGTCGGGATTAATCCATGGTTTGTTGTTGGCAAAACACCGCACAGTCCTGGTGGGTACGGTGTTTTGTTCACAAAAGTTAATGTAGTCTGTGATGGTGTTGGTGAGTGAGTCAATGTCTTCCCCATGAATCTCAGTAAAGAGCTCCCACCTGGTTGAATCAAAACAGTCCCGCAGAGCTTCTTCAGCTTCTGTGGACCATCTTTTGATCGTGCGGGTCACAGCTGGTTGCCTCTGGACAAGGGGTTTGTACACAGGCTGGAGATAAACCATATTGTGGTCTGCTCTTCCGAGAGGGGGGAGGGGGGAGGGTTTGTATGCATCCTTGGCGTTTGAATAAAATAGGTCCAATATGTTATTGTCTCTGGTGGCACAAGTTACATACTGTGTGAATGTTGGGAGGGAGAATTTCAGGGAAACGTGATTGAAGTCCCCTGAGATGATAAACAAGGCGTTGGGGGACTGGGTTTGCAGCTTGTTTACAACAGATATGAGGGCATCGGAGGCAGCACCGCCATTTGCCGTAGGGGGAATGTACGTCGTCACGGCTATGACGTGTGAGAATTCCCGTGGCAGGTAATGCGGCCGAAGGCTAACGGCTAGCAGCTCGATGTCCCGAGTGCAAAGTTTTTCCTTCACCGTGATGTGCCCAGGATTGCACCATTTGTCATTCACAAATACAGCAATCCCCCTCCTTTCTGCTTACCGCTGCCTTCATTTCTGTCCGCTCGTACGAGTTGGAAGCCCTCCAACTCTGCGTGGGCGTCCGGAGTGATTGCCGAAAGCCATGTCTCCGTGACGAGTAGCAAGCTGGCTTCCCGGTACTCCCTCTGATGTCGCGTTAGCGCCGCCAGCTCGTCCATTTTATTTGGGAGCGATCTCACGTTCCCCATGATGACGGACGGGAGAACGTGTCGGTATTTCCTCGTTCTTTTGCGGCGATCTTTCCCGGCCCGACATCCTCGTTTCCTCCTCTTCAATTCATCGGGGATGTCTGGTGCGGCGGCCGCTAGTCCGCTGTTAGCCCGCCACGCTAGTAGCTGGTCTCGACTGTAAACAATGGGATTCCGCGTGCGCGTGGATTCCCCGTTCACAGGAGCGATGAAAAAGTAAAAAATAACGGCGATGAGCAAAAGAAAAGATGCTATCAACATTCTTAAAGCAAACACTGCATCTGTCATACTCTTTTTTGGCATGAAGCCATACTGCTGCTCACAAATGTTCACTTCTGCTCTTAGTCTTGCTTCAACTACTCTTTCCCAGAGTTTCATTGTATGGGTCATCAACTTTATTCCTCTGTAATCAGTACAACTCTGCACATCTCCTTTGTTCGAGTGGGCACGAGTACACTTCGTCTCCATTCTTCAGGCATCTGTTCACCATCTAAGATCTTGTAGAACAGGGGTGTCAAAGTCATTTTTTTGCTGCGGGCCACATTGTAGTTATGGTTTTCTCTCGAGGGCCGTTATGAATTTGGGGAAGCCATTAGAATGTTTAAATCCCTTCAAATATTACATATAGAGCACACAGCAAATTAATGAATAACTCGTTTTCAAATCTGAAGTCAAGAATAATGACTTTTATTGTGGTTGACATCCAAAAATATGAAATTTTGGCTCAGATTTTAGCAATCATCATGGAATTTAACAAGTTTGATTTGCTTTCGCGGGCCGAAAAAAATGATGTGGCGGGCCGGATTTGGCCTGTGTTGTAGAATAACCCAGTCAGGAATACCACCGCCACCTCTCCAAGACATTTCCATACCTCGATTGGTAAATCATCCTCTTCAATGCCCTCCTCACTTCATCCTTGCTAATGCTTGCTACGTCTTGGTCCACAACAGTCACGTCTTCTACTCTTTGTTCCTTCTCATTTTCCTCATTCATCAATTCTTCAAAGTACTCTTTCCATCTTGCCATCACACTACCGGCACCTGTCAATACATTGCCATCTCTATCCTTAATTACCCGAACCTGCTGCAGGTCCTTACCATCTTTGTCTCTCTGTCTCGCCAGCCTGTAAAGATCAGTCTCACCTTCCTTGCTGTCCAGCCGAGCATACAAGTCATCATAGGCCTCTTGTTTGGCCTTTGCCACCTTTACTTTAACCGTGCGCTGCATCTCCTTGTACTGCTGTCTACTCTCGTCCGTCCTCTCAGTGTCCCACTTCTTCTTTGCTAACCTCTTTCTCTGTATACACTCCTGCACCTCCCATTCCACCACCAAGTCTCCTTATCTACCTTTCTTCCACTCGATACACCAATTACTTTCCGACCTGTGTCTCTGATTATGTTCGCTGTAGTTTGCCAGTCATCTGGAAGGACCTCTTGCCCACCCAGTGCTTGTCTTACCTCCTTCCTAAATGTCATGCAACACTCTTCCTTTTTCAACTTCCACCATTTTGTCCTCACTTCAGCCTTTGGTTTCTTCATCTTCCTCACTGCCAGCGTCATCCTACACACCACCAACCTATGCTGTCTGGCTACACTCTCACCAGCCACTACTTTGCAGTCACTGACTTCCTTTAGATGGCGCCGTTGACACAAAATATGTGAAAGATAAAGGTACTTCTGCCTGTGTACTTCTGCCTCCACTCTTATAGGTTACCCTATGTTACTGTCTCTTCTGGAAGAAATTATTCACAATAGCCATTTGCATTCTCTTAGCAAAGTCAACCACCATCTGTTCTTCAGCGTTCCTCATCTGGAGTCCAAACCTGCCCATCACCTACTCATCATCTTTGTTTCTTGCGCCAACATGTCCATTGAAGTCTCCTCCAATTACAACCCTCTCACTTCTCGGGATGTTCTGTATGACTTCATCAAAGTCCAACCAAAATTTATCCTTCTCCGCCAGCTCACATCCTACTTGTGGGGCATACCCACAAACAACATTGAACATCACACCTTCAATTTCTAGCTTCAGACTCATCTTTCTATCTGATACTCTTTTTACTTCTAAGACATTCCTAACAAACTCCTCTTTTAAGATAACCCCAACTCAAATTCTCTTTCTGTCTTCACCATGATAGAACAACTTAAACCCTGACCCCTTGCTCCCTTTCCACCTGGTCTCCTGGACACACAGTATGTCTACCTTCCTTCTCTGCATCATGTCAACCAGCTCTCTACCTTTACCTGTCATTGTTCCTACATTCAAAGTTCCTACTCTTAGTTCTATACTCTTGGTGTTCCATTTCTCTCTTTTCCTCCGGGCACACCTCCCTCCTCTCCTTCTTCGACCAACAGTAGTCCATTTTCCACTGGCACCCTGAAGGTCAACAGTACCAATGGCGGCCGTTGTTAACCCGGGCCTCGACCGATCCGGTATGGGATTCATAGGTTTGATTCGCATATTTGTTTTGGCAAAGTTCTTTTTACGTCGGATGCCCTTCCTGACACAACCCTCTGTATTTATCCGGGCTTGGGACCGGCACAATAAGACACTGGCTTGTGCCCCCTTGTGGCTACATTACAGTCCTGGATATTTAATCAAGTTAATTAGTTAATTGAGTTCATTATTAATGAGTGAGTATTTTATGTGCAGATAAATGGCCCTCTTAATTAATTAGCAACAAAGTTGTTTTTCTGTATTAATTTTTTTGACTGAAAAACAAGTCAGGGCAAGGCAATTTTATAGCCACGTTGCATTTCATCCGCAAGGTAACTGAATGTTCAATATTGAGCATTAAATAAAATACACTAATAAAAAAAAATACTATACAGTGCGAGGAAATGATTCATGAAACGTTTTGAAAAAAGAACTGAAATGGAAGCATGAGGGGTGAAAAATGACAATTTTAACCTCAAAACCTCAATTTTAACCTCCACGTAAACTAATCCAGAATTTTAAAAAATTATCTCCGGTTCTACAATGCCAATTGTTAGCAATGTCTCTAAAATAACTGCAGCTGTATTATTCTTTTCCACGGACTAACAAACTAATGGTTTTCGTTCCAGGCATGGGCGCGAGGGGCTCAGAGGCATGTCGCTCGAAGCCATCCAAACTCTCTGCAACGCTCATCGGTGCGCTGCTCTACTTTGTCTGGTGATGTCTACTCACAACCAGCAATCCAATCAGTTTGCCAGTCCGAATCTAACCCCCCCACTCCTCGGGATTCCTTCAGAAGACGCAACTGGTTACGGCTCAAGACGATGAGACAGAGTTTGGGTGCATGATACAAGGCCATTGTTTCATTTGGAGTTGCAAGTGCCACAGCGCTGTTTCCTTATCAAGGTTATCACATCGACATGACGTGTCCGGCGTGTCTGTAAAGTGTATGACTGCCTTAAAATCCATTTCATGGACTCCGTACCAAGTTAGGCAAAAGGCCCCTAGCATGGCCAAATGTCCGTTGCCATTGTTTGCTTCCCTCAAAATGCAATTTTTATGAGCCAGCTCTTTCACCAAATTTATGTTGCCCAATCAACTCAATCGACAGCACTTGGTTGATACTGCGACACCGAAAGAAAACAAGATTAAAGATCAGGATTTTAGCGAAATGTAGCAATTGTATTGCTAATTGTCCCACTCTGCCCCCACACCAACATTTGATTCAGCATATTTTGATCCCCAGGTCCTCTCCACAATACCGCGAAAGATGCTGCTACGTTCTTTCCATCTCATACCCTTAAATAATAAATGTCCATCATGGTCAGTGAGCGTAAAGCTCGGTTTTCACAGAAGGGATGTACCACCATGTCAAACAAATCCCATGTCTCTTCTGCTTTTATTTTCAAATATCCAAAGCGATGCCCCTCAAACTTTTTGGTGTCACGGATCAGCAGCCATTTTGTTTTCCCCAAACACTTTGAAATTACAATGCTACTGAAAGCAAACATCGTCCATTCACTTCAAATGCCATTATTCTTCCGTAAAACAAAATAACAGTGAACGACGAAGAAATGGACCATAACGATACAATAAATAACCCTTATACAGTCAACGTTATCATTTTGGAAGCTACTAGCCTAGTGTTAGGATCATTGCAACTGAGCTCTTACCCAAATAAATGTCAATAACCGACAAAGAAGGAGTTCTTCTCTCCCCTTCCTCTTAAAAGACACTAAAGGGCTGCAATGTGATCACTGGAGTCTTTATGGTGCCCAGATGGATGCGGAACAATGCAACCGAGTGCCTTTGCTGACCACGGGACTGTGCACAGACATCAGCAATGAGGTTATCAATATCATGTGAGGTTTTGCTGGCTCCCACCACTCCCCAAATCACACAAAAAAGCACACACAGCTGATGCAACTGCACATCCCTGCTTAGCCGTCGAAGCAGTTGCGTGGGGGGGGGGCTAAAAGTCCCAAAAAAGGCTGGCAGAATCAGGCCTGACCTGCTAGCTACCTGACTGGTTTCATAAGGCTCCACTCACGCGTGTTGGTCAATGAAATATGGATTTTTCTGTTCTATTATTATGGCTGTTGTTTTTGGAGTTACCTGTGTGATTGATAGCCTCCTTGACATTCTCATTCCGTTGCCGTCGATATATATATATATATATATATATATATATATATATATATATATATATATATATATATATATATATATATATATATATATATATATATATAGTAAAGTCTCGTTATATCGATATTCTCGGGAGTCGGAAAAAATATTGATATAACCGGACTATCGATATATCCGATCCTGCGGCATGTAAATTTTCTCCTTGCGTTCATAGAAATAGTTTCGTAATAAGCAGTACTATCGATATAATCGATATCGATATAACGAGACTTTACTATATATATATATATATATATATATATATATATATATATATATATATATATATATATATATATATATATATATATATATATATCACTGCGAGACTAATAAAGGCTGATCCAAACTGTCAATAAGTTAATAAGTTAAATACAGATATCTGATGGAATTTTGGCCCTTGATTTTGCCAGCTCCTCCAGTTCTCTTGGATTTAAACGGGTGCCTCCTCACAACTGCCCATCTTCAGATCTCTCCACATGTGTCCTATGGGATTTAGGTCTGGACTCATTTTAGGTTAGATTTTTAGATTTAGGTCATTGTCCTGTTGTGAGTTCATAACCTGTTAGGGAGACTGAGCTTTATGATGCCATCCCCTATATCATACCTTGAAATTCGTTGTTCGTCTTCGGATTTCATGATATCAGGCACAGTGTCAAGGCGTCCAGTACCAGAACTAGCAAAACATCCCCAAAATGTATCTTAATGAGACAACATATAGATTAGAAACGGACGGTTAGCGCCGAGGTGGGCTTGAACAGAGGCAACTAGCTTGACAGCCAATCAAAGCGGCTCCTCACATTCGCTTTAAATTTGGCGCAGAAGAGGGCGACGGTTCTTAACATAGGGAAAACAGAAATTGATTTTCCATAGTCCACCTATTTCAGTCTGAGTTTTGTGTATAGCATTGAGTGATTGTAAAATCTTAGCGTTCTTCAAGCTCACGGGTTACTCTTTGCGGGTTTGATTTTGGATGAATGTGTCAACATGATACGTCTGTATGTCATTTCTGAAGTGTAACATTAAAGTATGGCATAAAAGTGACCATGTATTTTCCCCAAATGAGACTCTGGGGTAATCATGTTTTTCTGTTTGTTTTGGGGACTTGTTCGGCTGGAAAAGACATGTTTTTTTTCTTGTGTGTGTGTGTGTGTGTGTGTGTGTGTGTGTGCGTGTTGTTAGTTTGTATAACGAAATGTATGTAGTAGGCCTTAAATCAAAAGGTAATTTCCAAACATCAACAAAGTGTCCTAATTTCAAAAAAGCAGAAAATGCACTTGTTTTCTTCAAAGGGGGTGACATTGTTGAAGTGCTTGGGGCTCAAAACATGTATTTCCTACAACTGTATATATTTGCAAATACTGTATTTTTCAATTACGGCTACCCCAGATTACCTTATTACTCTTATATAGTGTATTCTCCAGCCTAATACTGCTGTATTAATCAATGATCTCTGTGAGATATTGACATGGGGATTTGCATTTTCATATTGAAAAGTAACCGTTTTTGTCTTGTATACTAAAATTGTGCATGGTGATATTTGTTTGTGAATTTGTGTTAGTTGTTTTTTTCTAAATCGTAACTTAATTAAATTGTCTATTCCCGCTAATGTTGTGTTTGCTTCCTTATGACAAACCTTTCATTTTATACGTCTCTTGCAATGTAGGAGACGGAGTCTTTTAATTGTACACACAGTACGTAAGGCAGGGGTCCCCAAACTTTTTCCTGAAGGCCACATAACTTTTCCCTTCTGTGATGGGGGGCCGGTGTCAGTTTGTAACAGAAAAAGTGTGACGATCGTAGGGGAGCTTAATTTTTTTTTTCCAGAAAGCCATACATAACCAAATAACCCGTTCCAGGTTCTTTACAGAAAAAAGTCAGGAAACAAATAATAACACTATTAATGAAATAAATAATAAGTAAATAACCCTCTCTGAGTTCTTCATAGAAAAAAAAAACAGGAAATAAATAACACTATTTATGAAATAAATAATAACTAAATAACTCTCTGGGTTCTTCATAGAAAAACAGCAAATAAATAACACTATTTATGAAATAAATAATAACTAAATACAGTGGTGGCGAGACCTCGGTTCTCGAACGCCTCACTGTTCGAACAAAATATTTGAGATATTCTTGCTTCGGCGTTCGAACATCAATCAGTGTTCGAACGCTAATACGACGCGTGAGTGCATACGCGAGGGTGGGGTGTTGAGCGCCGTACGGGTGTATCGCTCTCTCCGTGACCAACTGTTGTCGGTTGCGGACGTGCTGCGTTTTGCTCTAGCGTTTAATATGTAGGTGTCCGAAGAGTTTTAGCCCCTAATCATGCCTCCAAAGAAAGTAAGTGCTGCTAAAAGTGACAAAAGAAAAGTAGTGCGTACAACTATTGCATTTAAGAAAGAAATAATCACAAAATATGAAGGAGGTGTGCGAGTGTCTGATCTGGCTAGCGAATACAGCATGGCGAAATCTACGATCAGTACGATATTAAAGAATAAGGAGGCTGTGAAATATAGTGATGTGGCGTGGGAGTGAGAGCAAGTGTCATTGGATAGATATTTTAAGAGAAAAGAACATCCTGTAGCAGAGTCATCCGTAGCTGTCACGTTCCGAGCGAGAGTGACGGCAGCTGACTTGTCGGAACCTAGTGGAATGTTTGGGACTCCAAAGCAGGCGTCAGAGACGTACTACCCAAGCAGGATGTTTATTCACAAAGAAAGACAAGAAAAGAAGGAAGAAAAGAAAGAAAACAGCGAGTAAGAAGGCAGGGGGTGATCCGACCCGCTTACTACGCCCAAAAGCAAATGGCACACGAGGGTGCAAAATTATGCAATCGCGGAAGATGACACGGGACGCAGGGAAAATATCTCGGACCGGATACACTCGTGCATCGAAGGAAGAGTCCAGGTACGGTGGCGAGTTGAGGCAATCATCCGGCATTGGCGACGTGACCGCGAACCGTATAAATGCCCCGTGTCCATGATTAGAGAATGACAGCGGGTGGAGAACGGCCGGGATCATCCCGATTTCTTCATCATTTAGCAACCCGAAAGCTGGCCCGAACTGATGCCTTCTTCAGCTGAGCTTGGCGTACAAATGTATTCTGCTGAGATAGTAGTCCACTTTTCGCTTTGAGAGTTTGTCTGCTCGTATTTGGCCTTGCAAGCTATCGTACTTGTCTTTGTGACGGGATTAATAGTGTCGGCGAAGATTGTATTCTTTGAATACCGCCACCGCCTCTTGACAGATGAGACAAACAGCCTTTTCTTTGTATTGAACATAAAAAAATTGTTTGTCCACTGCAGGTTAAATACCCTGCATTCTGAATCACTTTCTCTCTTACCTAACCTTTTCGCCATTATTACGTTCTCTCTTTGACAGGAAGGTTTACAAGAGAAAACAAGTCTGGGTCCAAATCGAGCGCCAAACTGAGCACACCTGAATGTACCACCGGACTCCCCTCCACTTCTTCATACGTCACTTTCTTGTGTCGCGTCGCATTGTGATTGACTCTTTTAGCGTTCTATTGTGAGCAGGCGTGTTTGTATTGTTCAATCACGATTATAAATAACATACATTGATTAAATTGATTAAAATAGGAACAAGGATGATCGAAAACCGACCTTTGACCTGTAAAAGGATTTTTTATTTTTCTGGAGGACAAATAGGAAAAAAATATGATAGCATATCTGGTATTGTTCAGGGGGCCGGGGCCAAATGTGCTGACGGGCCGGATACGGCCCACGGTGACCACAGATGTAAGGTATGAACAGCAGATGGTATTTTGTCGGAAAAAAACAGTCATATGAACAGCGTGTATGATAGCTTAGCATGTTAACAAAGCAAATGCAAGTTTGTTAAAATACGGAAACCGGTTTGATTATTACGACTGCACAGAAAGCAATGTACATTGCGATTTGGCGGATTTGCAAGGAGAGCCACATCGCCATGGGAGTTGTCACGACTGACTGCAATCATGGCCAAATTTTGATTCCACTTAAAATGTGGCAAAGAGAAATCAGTTTTTTTATCTTGAAAAATAGCTGTAAATATATCATTTGATCCAACAAAATAAAATGATCCCGAGAGGTTAAAGTCATTTGCCATCAACAGATGAGCAATTCGGCCATCGTAACATTCATTTCTTTTCGACGTCAACATCAGTGCTTCACATTTTCCCTCGGCATTGTCGTGCGGTTCGCTAATGAGAAGGGTGCCTCTTTTTCAAGACGACCGACCTGGGAAGGCGCACAGAAGGGAGAGATGGAAATTAATCACAGGGCTTTATTAATGAGCTCGTTTGTGCCCTTTGAGGCCCAGGGAACAATGTGAGAGAGCGATTGGCGGCAAGTGCCATCAATCACACCTGTGAACCGACTACAGTGAAGAAAAACGTTTCGAGGCAAGCCAAAGCACCAAAAGAAGCTAGTACCAAGATCGCGCACCCACATCAATGCTAACGCGTGACATAATAATGATAATAATAATAATACATTTAATTTACCAGCGCCTTTCTGAACACCCAAGGACACTTTACAAGAAAAACAATACACAAAACAGTAAAATCATGAATAAAACAGTAAATAATAAAACAGCAGATTAAACTAGACTATGAAAGCAAGTTTAAACAGGTGGGGTTTCAGGTGAGATTTGAAAGTAGGAAGGGAGCTGAAAGCTCTGCACCCCATTGTGGTGAGACGGGCAGAGGGCATACAGTGGTGCAGGGAGAAAAGAGGATCTGAGGGCCCGAGAGGGAACGTAGATTTGAAGTAGGTCAGACAGATGGGGGGGCAAGGTTATGGATGGCTTTAAATGTAAACAGAAGTATCTTGAAATTAGTTTAACAGGGAGCCAATAGAGCCGCTGGAGGACAGGAGTGATGTGGTGAAAGGAGGGGGTTTTAGTGACGATCCGGGCTGAGGAATTTTGGACCAGTTGGAGCTTATGGAGAAATTTTTGATTGACCCCGAAAAGAAGTGAGTTACAATAATCGATATGGGAGGTGACGACACTGTGACCCCGAAAAGAAGTGAGTTACAATAATCGATATGGGAGGTGACGACACTGTGGATAAGGATAGCAGTGGTGTGAGCGGTGAGATAGGGACGGAGACGATTGATATTACGGAGGTGGAAATATGCAGACTGAGTTATGTTATTTATATGGGAGTGAAAAGATAGTGTGCTATCGAGGATGACACCCAGGCTCTTGACCTGAAGGGCGAGGGACACGGTAGAACTGTCAATGGTGAGAGAGAAACTGTTTGCTTTGTGAAGGGTGGATTTAGGACCGACAAGGAGAAGTTCAGTTTTTTCGCTGTTTAGTTTGAGAAAGTTATGAGAAAACCAGGATGTAATTTCTGAGAGGCAAAGTGTAAGGGATGCAGGTGGAAGAGAGGCGTTTACCGGAGAGGTAGAATTGGGTGTCATCTGCGAAGCAGTGAAAATGAATGCCAAAATTGCGGAATATATCACCAAGGGGAAGAATGTATGTAATAAAGAGAGGTGGCCCCAGAAGAAGACCCTTTGGGCACACCAGAAGACACAGGGAAGGACTGTGAAGTGAATTAGTTAATTTGGATAAACTGTGAGCGGCCAGTGAGGTAGGAGTGAAATCAACTCAGTGGGGTGTGTGTCACGCCTAGAGTGGAAAGTCGGTTGAGCAGGATGGGGTGAAAACAAACATCAGCGCTGGATCAGGGAGGCCATTGAAATCCGGAAGGGAGGACCAAGGACCATCAACAGGGATGAAGGAGCTTACATGCTCTCTACCACCTGGAGCAGTATCCTGGAGGGACGAGCGGACAGCGGGGGTCGTGACTTGCCACTCCGGATTAGATATCAAACCACAAAATGTATTTTTGTGCTCTTTAGTCACGTTCTGCTGATATGAGGCTTTTCGATTTCGTACGACAATCTCATGTTTATCGTATGAGGTACATTTGCTGTCATCGCATCAAAATGAAATGGGGGTCATTGATTTTGATTTGGTGTTTGATTTGCAGGACGTGTATTGGCAGAGTGCTTTGCCAGGGGTAGTAAGACTAATCCTCCCTTATTTTACAATTCATGAAGACTCATAGGCTAAGGTGGTGCAATACAGAATTTGGCTATTTTGGTTATTTATGTTTGTTTTTATTTATTTATCGAATTATTTATTTGTTTGTTTTTGTTTTCCGATATGGTGACCTCCCGAACACAGCGGGGACGGGCTCCAGCAACTTTTGTGAGAATGAGGTGGATCGCGAAATGGATGTGGGAATATCTTAAATAGAAATGTGGAAAACAAAGACGTGCAAGCTAGCATCCAATGCATGTGAATCATTTTCACTTTTTCTATTCATATTTTCAGGGTCGTTTTTTCTTTCCCTTACCGCTTGCAATAGCGTAGGCGCCTTGATGATTTTTTTCACGGTGCATCCTTTTAACGTTTGCGAGATGTTTGTTACTAATTAATGCTACGCAAATGTCGATTTGTTTTCAAGGTTCGAAGATGTGCAGTTCCATATTTGGCCAAAAATGTATTTGCTCGATATATATGTGCATCCATCGGCGCTTACTCATTCATGCCTCGTGAGTGTTTCGTAGAGAGGACGGGAAGAAAACTTCGGGCTCGGCCTTGTCGAAGTTTGCTCACGATGCAAAATGCCGTGCACCCTGCTTGTCCCGACACGTCAATCAATCCGTGTCACTGAGCAAGTCATTTTTCTTCCATCACCATCGTATTTGCACATAAGTAAATGAGGCGAAATTGCAAAAGCGCTTTGAGCGCCTTGAAATGTAAGAAAAAAGCATACCCATCGCCATCCGTCGCATTTGAAAACATTTCCACTATTCAGTCAGTGAAAAGATTAGTCATCTTCTTCATCATCTCTTGTTGTTTAGACCGTATCACTTGATAAAAAGGACGTTGCGGCGAGACCTGCATTCAGTGCGGCCTGTCGCAGCACGAGAATGTGAATTACGGCTCGATGTTCCTAGACAGTGCTGAGCCGGTGGCTTCATTTGTTCTGACAGCCTCTTGACTGCGTGTTACGATGAAAGACAGGTCCGGGTTGGCGCCGGGCTCCAACTCTTCAGCTGACAATGTGAATTATGGAAGCCCGAAGGAGCATGAGCACGCATCAGCAGATCGCAAACTCCTATTAATCCCCCTTTCTCAAAGGTTCCACTGAAACAGCTGTGCCTCTATTCAATTTCATTGATTGGCAAAATGGCGGAGGCAAAAGACCCGAATGCACCAGTGAGCTGCTCCACAATTGCGTTTACATGAATATGCTTTCTGTAAAAAGAAAAGTCATTTTGTTGTTTTGTTGAAGGTCAAAACACACACCCAGAGTCTCTGGAATTCTATTCTAATCATGTTATAAGAGTTCTTGAGTCCGTTTGTAGGGCAGGTCGGAGACAACACACAGCCTGCCGCTCAACACAATTCGCTGTCCTTAAAGAATGATCTTTTCTCCTTCTCTCCTGCCACTCAACTCAACTTATCTGAATTTCGAGAGCACTTGAAAACAACCTCTCCCGTATACTAAGTGCTGTAATGGAGTATTTGGTCTGCAGACCTGAGACACCGGGCAGATGCATAGGGGCAAGAGGAGCTGTGCTCCCTCTTACGAGTACCAGTCAAGAACAAACAGCAGCATTCTGGAGCATCTGGAGATGCTTCCAGGAGAATTGGGTGACTCAAAAGTAATGTTAGTGAAAGTTCCTCTTCCGACATACCTTACTATGAATTCAAACAATCGGTGATTTTGTGTTGCCATTGATTTTAACTCTTTCCTCCCTAGCAGACATTTTGCATTTCTTCCCCCACAGCTTACAGAGCCTGCAGCCTAGCTTTGTACTGTGCTCCCTGAATGGCTTCAGCAGGAAATTCATAACGTGTGTTCAAATAAACGGTTATAAATTTGTTGTTCAATCTTTATGAAACTTTCAGTACACTTTCATAACATATAATAAAATAAGATAGTTTTTTGTGAAATTGATTGAAGTTTTAGAAAATTATTGCAATGTTAATGAAGATTTTTTTTCTCCAAAACCTGCAAATTACAACAAAATGCATTCACAACAAGTCACATATGCATGAAATAAACCTAGAATGCATTTAAAATACTTCAGGATGTTTTTATTTGTGGTATGGTTTAAAACACGGAATGCATAGGTTCACCTTGCATTGCTCACAACCTATTCTTGGCGCGACAAATTTTCTTCTTTGCAATTTTTAGATGTTCTCTTTTTATCCAATTCTACTGGCCAATGAAGGACGGCAGCAGTGCCATTCTCCTTCATGCATTCTCTTTTTCTTTTCCTTCTGTAATTGCCAAACAATTGATGAACTAAGTCCTGAATTCTAACATTTTTCGGAGGCGACCTGTCCTGGTTTTCACTTGATGGTTTGGAGACAGTTTCAGGGTCTCCCCTCGAACGGATTTTGGGCACCTTTGTTTTTGATAATATCTCCTCTGAATTGATGAAGATTTTTTACAGACATTTTTCATCATATTTGAAAATGTCATCGGATCATAGTGGAGTAAATGTGGAGCTATTCCAGAAAAGAGGTTCAGCCCTCTTACACATACCTCAACAATCCTTCTCTTGGACACACGGCAGCTGCTGTAAAGTGATGTTGAATTCCCTGAAAACAAAAGAATTTAATTGGGCTCAAATCATGTCTTTGCCAAGTTCACATGCCCACACAGAAGTATTGCAGTGCCAACAGATACTCCACCCCTCCCCTCCAAACTCCCCCGCAAGATATCAGCAGTCCACAAGCCACCCTTTGAGCGAATGCTTGCCAAAAATTGTGATACAAATTCATCCTTATCGCACACTAAAACATGATTGAATTGTGGTCACCGCGTTGAAACAAAAGTGTCTCGCTAAAAGAGGATTAAATGAGGAAGAATTTCAAAGACACACCACACCTGAAAGACAATGGCCTGGTTGGCGGAAGGTGTGCACCTGAGGCTGGCACCAAACCTCTCAGCTAAACAAATGAGACTTCCAAACATATGTCGCCTGTGCACATATGTGGATTAAACAAGAACACACACACAAGCATACGTGTGCAAACACACAGGCATGTGGGGAACATGGCCTTTTCGTCGGATGTCTCAATTTGGCTGGTCTACTTTTAAAAATGTCGATATTCATCTTTGAACGAAAGTTATGATTGGATTTTCATTTTACAGGCAGGCTTTGTTTTCCAGTCACAGGGAGCAACATGCTCCAGCGTTGCACAAATTAAATGCATCTATGGCTGACTGGAATGTGTATGAAGTGTATCCTATCACTGAACGATAATGTGATTTGCGGCCCGCATGGTCTGTGCGCATCTCTCAGTTTTCAATGCTAAATCGAATATCACACTCACTGCTCCGGTAAGAACATATTACTAAATTGATTGTGATTTCCTGGTGGAGGCAATCTCAAGTCCTTCAAATTTACTGTTAAATTATTACTAATTCCATTCCTTGTGTCGGCGGCACGTCTTTTGCTGCTCGTTTCAGGCAGTGACCTTGACTGCAGGATTTCAGTTTGTTTTGTGATAGCTTAAGGTTTTTTTTTCTTTTTTCCCTGTCTCGTGTCTGTGCCAGAGTGCGTCAGCTGTGCTCCTCCTGTGAGCCAATCAGGTTTCTTGATGAAGTCAAGTCCATTTTTTGTGCACTTCGTGATTATTGTTGTCAGAGTGCTTTCACGTCATTTTTGTAGCCCGGGGTGATTCATCTGACCCTGTATTCTCTTTTTACAATTTTCTCAACACCGCCTCCTGACACACGCATTGGCATTATCTTTCTTCATGACGACTTCTGAAGTCCACCAGAGAGAACATTTGGCTCGCTGAGAAGAAGAAAAGGGCCCACAGTCGACGTGAGTACGCCTCGGGCTGCGCTGGATCTCTGCAGTGGTCGGAGACCAGAAGCTCCAGTGGGTAGCCAAACATGTCAAAAGAGAAGGCGCTGTGAAGGCAGGCGCAATGTACATCTAGAATGAGGAATTCCTTACTGTTGTTTGACAAGAGTAGAAACACTTTATGTGTGTGTGTTTTAAAGATTTCAATTCATTGTTCATACCATTTATAGATTTGGTATGCCAGCATGTTATTTGTTTGAATTTCCATTTATTTACTTGCTGGAACTGCCCTTTATGTGTGGATGTACATACTACTTGTGGTTACATTTCTGCAATGTCCCTGAGTTTTTTTGAATAAAATTGTCATTTATTTATTTGTATTTATTTCTATTAGTTTTATGTGTATCTGTTTATTTATTTGTTTAGCTTGTGCTACACTCGCTCCTGAACACTGTCTGCTGGGTATTATCCGGTGCAGCCAAAGTCACAAGCGTGCCATCTTTAATGGGCAACGAGGACGAGGATTCTGCTTTGAGCCCACTCAAAATTTCCTCCGCAGAACGAGGAAAAAAGGTTTTGCTAATCATTTGTTTTAAGTCCACTGGAAACATTGATTTGCTTCACATGACAACATCATCCTTGTTGCTCTATCCTGTCCTGTTTATAAATTAAGGAGTATTTGAGTATCAGTACAAAATACAAAATATTTAAAATTCCAGATCAATTGACGATTGACTGATGGAAGATGGTTTCCTTTCTGATAATTATGTTACTGTACACTTTATTTTCTTGATGATGTAATCGGTG